>NC_080410.1:29959821-30262851 GCF_030265065.1 Corythoichthys intestinalis | reverse complement strand
CATTCATTGCAAGTCCCACCAGTCAAATGGATTGGACATCTATCACTGTAAAAGGCAGTCTATGACTTCACTCAATATGAGTAAATGAATGAGTTAACTCATAAGGAAGCAAATGACCTAATTCATGAGTTAACTCATTATGAGTGAAGACATTAGTGAATGCATCAAGTAAAATATAATAATTGAATGAATGTGTTAACTCATGATTTAACTCACACACTGCCAACCCTTCCAGTTCAAAAGGATTTGACGTCTATCGCCTTGAGTGGCAACAGATGAGTTAACTCATTCAATGCCAGGCCCCCCATTTTAAAGAAAGACTTGGTAATTTTTTAGTTTCTGTCGATTTTAGCGAAGCTGGTGGACAAAAGCGGTAGTGTTTTGCCTTAAGAAAGACTGGGTTTCCCATGAAGACCAGCGCTACATTTCCCATTCAACTAGTTGTCAGTCAACATATTATCACAAATGTTATGAAAATATTTTTATATAGGTTGAAAAGCTACTTAGTGTTGCTTTAAATGATTGAATGTCTGTCATTATCAATGACAGCAAACAAGTTAACTCATGAGTTAATTCATTATGAGTGAATAATTTAGTTAACGCATGAGCTAACTCATAATGAGTGAGTGAATGGCTTAACTTGTGAATTAACTCATTCCCTGTCAGTCCTCCCATTTTAAAAAGATTGGACATCTATCGCTGTCAGTAGCAGCAGATGAGTTAACTCATTCATGAGCTAACTCAAGAGTTAACCCATTCACTTCCAACGCTCTTTTGCCCGTCAATGGAAGTGAATGAATTAAATATGGATCCAAATTCCACTGCAATCAGAATGACAGTAATCCTAATAGAAGACGCGACGTTGGTGTGCAAAAACGAGTCGAGACGCGTGTGTTTGTGCAAATGTGTGCGCGCGCTTACATAACCACTGCTGTGATTATTATAGCCAACGGTGTGTTCATGCGTGTTTGTGCAGGAATGTTGAACACACATACACAGTGCAAGATGGCGTGTTGTTGTTTTTCAACATACCTTCACAACTTCCTGCCGACACCTGATTGGACTGCGCGAGGGCGTCAAGATTGACGAGTTTTCAAACGTTAAGTTTTTACGCGGCCGTGCGTGTCGCTTCTGCTGCGTCGCCGTGGCAACCGTCTGCAAGGAGGCCGGGTCCTGGAAGGACACGCCTACTGCAGCATATTAGCCCCACCACACGTGCACACATGCACTTATTATAATGCACTCATTCCCTACCATTGACACGGATAGACATCAAATCTATTTGAAATGGGATGGCAGGCATCGAATGATTGTATTTCAGTGCCATAGATGACGCCAGCTGTCCAATTCCTTTGGACTAGGAGGGCTGGTAGCCTATGATGAACCGAGTTGGACTTATGCTTATCTTATTCCAAATTTGAAAACTAATGATTGGACCAAAAACAGATGAAGGATTTTTGGCATCAGCTGTATTTGTTCTGAACATGTATTTCTTGCAAATCTGCTGATTTTCTTTGTGCTTGCAGAGACGTTGCTGGATGACTTCATGTTGACTCATCCCATCTTCCTGACGGCAGACACCTTCCAGCAAGTTCTACTACAGCAGTATCCTTCACCATCCACTGCCAAACGCGACACGTGTCGACGCACGAGGACGAAAATGTGCCAAAACACACCAACTTGCAAATTTGTTGGTTTGAGTGTTGGAGGTGATAAAGCTACAGTGTGGTCAATGAGAAAACAGTTAACTGTTGGGGATGCTTTGCAAAACAAACTTGTTATTCGACAAAAAAAAGATTTGTTCATCTCCAATCGCAAAATATTTACAATTATAATCTTCCTAAAGTTTTTATCCAATTTACATAAATTACACATTAAAAGAATTCAGGAAATCAAGGCGCACAAAAGCTGTATAGTTTTTGACAAAAACATACGGGTGCACCAATATTTGACAAAAACATCCCTGTTCATTTCCAGTTCTAAAAGTGACCCAGTACTACCTTCAAATCAACAGATTATTATCCAAACCACCATCAACAGAAATTGAACTGTAAGTACTCTAAAATTAACAAGGATGTGACCCCAAATCAGTGTTGTCACAGATTACTTGAAAAAGTAATTTAATTACTGATTACACCTCAAAAAAGTAATCTAGTTACTTTACTGATTCATTTATTATCAAAGTAACTAGGTTACTTTAAAAGTAATTTATCTGTTATTGTTCACCAATTTTTCTCCCTTTGCTGCCTCAACATAAGATTGACAAAAGAAAAATGTCATCGCATGTAACTGACTTTCCGATAATTGAATTTAAAGGGGAATATCAGAATTTTTCCCATAAGGCTTAATCTTCCAGTTGGCGGGGGTTTGATTAGTCGATGGAGTTGATTTCAAACACTCTTGACTCGTGCTAGCTCAGCCACGCCGAAACCCCTGAAACTAACAAATAACTGTAAAACTGCGTGGACTTTTTTTTAAATCAACTCCACCGACTAATTAAACCCTGCTAACTCGAAGATTAAGCCTAATGTCCAAAATTCTGAATTTCGGGTTTGGGTTAACAGCATATCAGTGCCAATATAAAACAATGCAAATTGACTGCATAATAATCAACAACACGCAAATGAATTGCACAGTTCAATTAACACAAAGTTAGGGGCGGGCACAGATGCTCGCGCACAACCCGGAAGTATAGCGTACACAGACGCAGTCAATTTGGCCATAAAACGTGGCGGTAACTAAGCACTTAACACTCAATCGGACTTACAATCCATCCAAAGATGCGAAACGAACACGTCACCTCTTAACATAAATGTGTAACACGAATATAATGTAAAAAATGGTCGCTACTTCGCGAGAACGAACAGGAGTGACGACTACCCTCCGTTGCAACAGCAAAGCTACGAAACTGCCCCGCACGTACTGTCTCCAATATATCGCTGGAACCCTCCAGAATGAAGGGAAAATACGTTCATTCATGGACGCACACAATTCAAAATTCCCTTCACACATCGCAACAGGTGGCTGCACTCGGCTCGAATATGCACCCACGCAGGCACACGTCAGTCCCAAAACACGAACACGTAGCGGAAACCTTTCTAGCATTTTCTATTCAAAATGCTCTTTGTACATGACTACAATATTCTTCATTCTACATACATTATGAGGCAATAACAATAGTAACGCACAGACACTAAGGAGACTAACTTTAAAAATGAACGCGTTAGATTACTCGTTACTGAAAGAAAGTAATCAGATTACAGAACGCATTACGTAGTAACAGTGACGACGCTGCCCAAAATGAACTCTTCGCCTGCCATTGTCAAGATATCCAATGTGAGGACTGCCTGTGAATGCACATCAGTGGCATTCATAGCTCTATTCGCTCCTCCTGGTCAACAGGGGTTGGACATCTTGTGCTGTCAATAGCAGCTAATGATTTAATAAGGAAGTGAGCAGAAAATGACCCAAAATTAACAGGAAGTCAATCAGGAATGCCCCAAAATGTACAAGTGACCTTAAATCAACAGTAAGTGACCCCAAAATGCCCCAAAATTAATAGCAAGTCACTGAAAATCTCCAGGCGATGACCCATGGCAGAGCAAAGCATTCCCACACAATTTTAGGAGGAGCAGTGTGGTTTTCGTCCCAGGTGTGGAACCGTAGACCAGCTCCACACCCTCGGAAGGGTCCTCAAGGGTGCAAGGGAGTTCGCCCAATCAGTCTACATGTGTTTTGTAGATTTTGAGAAGGCGTTTGACCGTTTGCCTTGGAGAGTCCTGTGGGGGGTGCTCCGGGAGTACGGGGTACCGAGCCCCTTGGTAAGGGCTGTTCGGTCCCTGTACAACAGGTGTTAGAGTTTGGTCCGCATTGCCGGCAGTAAGTCGAATTCATTCCCAGTCAGTGTTGGACTCCGCCAAGGCTGCCTGATTCTGTTCATAATTTCTATGGACAGAATTTCTAGGCGCAGCCCAAGCGTTGAAGGGGTCCGGTTTGGTGGCCTCAGTATTGCGTCTCTGCTTTTTGCAGATGATGTGGTGATGTTGGCTTCATCAAGCCGTGACCTCCAACTCTCACTGGAGCGGTTCGCAGCTGAGTGTGGGATGTGTTGGGATGAAGATCAGCACCTCCAAGTCTGAGACAATGGTCCTCATTTGGAAAAGGGTAGCGTGCCCTCTCTGGGTCGGGGATGAGATACTGCCCCAAGTAGAGAAGTTCAAGTATCTTTGGGTCTTGTTAACGAGTGTGGGTAGGAGGGAGTGGGAGATCGATGCCGGGTCTGCAGTGATGCGGACTCTGTACCGGTCCGTAGTGGTGAAGGAGGAGCTGAGTTGAAAAGCAAAGCTCTCGATCTACCAGTCGATCTACGTTCCTACCCTCACCTATGGTCACAAGCTGTGGGTCGTGACTGAAAGAACAAGATCCCGGATACAAGCAGCCAAAATGAGTTTCCTTCGCAGGGTGTCCGGGCTCTCCCTTAGAGATTGGGTGAGAAGCTCGATCATCCGGGAGGTACTCGGTGTCGAGCCGCTACTCTTCCGCGTTGATGGGACCCAGTTGAGGTGGCTCGGGCATCTGGTTCGGATGCAACCTGGTCCCCTCGCTGGAGAGGTGTTCCGGGGGGCCACGGGGACGACCCAGGACATGCTGGAGAGACTATGTCTCTCACCTGGCCCTGGTAACGTCTTGGGATCCCAACGGAGGGGCTGGTTGAAGTGGCTGGGGAGAGGGAAGTCTGGGCTTCCCTGCTAAAGCTGCTGCCTCTGCGACCTGACCTCGGACTAAGGGGTGGATGATGGATGGATGGATGGATGGATGGATGGATGGATGGATGGATGGATGGATGTTGTTTGTCTAGGAGTTGAAGATAACGTTGATCAATCCATTTTCAATTCGATCATGCTTGTGTTCTGGCACATATTGTCCCTCAAAAAATGTGCATTTGTCTTTTTGCATCCTTGACATCACGCTCAGGTTCTGTCTGCCTTACGGGGAAGTAGGCGATGGGGAGGAGCCAGGAGAAGGAGGGCGGGGCCAGCCGGACGGGGAGGCCGAGTCAGACGACACCCACCGGAAGCGCGCCGTGCTCAGCGTGGCCTTTCGCTACCTGGAAATGTACCGAGAGCTCCTGCAAGAGGAGGGGGACAAGTTCCCCAAGGTGCTGACAGAAACAACAACACAACAGGACAAACGCAACAACCGTGCGCTTGTGTGTTAGCAGGAGTTGTACGCATGCGCGCTGCGGGAGTTGAGTCGACATCCCGATTTGGTGGACGACGTGGTTAAATTGGAACGCTGGACGCAAATCTTACGCTGCCCGTACGTGCACCTACACGCACACATGCATGTTGGCGCACCACGATGTCTGACACTTGAGTGTCTGTGTTTTAGTTGCAACGAGGAGAAGGAAAGCCGCCGGAAGCAGGTGCGACCGCTCTTTCGACATTTCCGAAGAATCGACGCCTGCCTGCAGCCCAGGGAAGCCTTCAGGGGCTCTGACGAAAGTATGATGTGCTCAGACACCCAGTCAGTGGTGGGCAGAGCCTTCATCTTCATCTTCCGCTTAACTCGGAGATGCTCTAAAAACTAGAGGAATTTGCTCTGCTAACGATCACTTCCTGTAGATTTTCGGTCACTTCCCATTCATTATGCGGCGATTTTGGGTCACTCCTTGTTAACTCATTGGCTGCAGCTAGATTGGAAATTAGTGGGAGCATTATAGCCCTTCCCAGTCTAAATAGATTGGACTTCTCTGGCCGTAAGATTATCATTTAATGCCAGCAATCCTATTTCAAATGGATTTGACGTCTATCAATGATAAGTCAATCAGCTAAAGTGCAAGAGTGTAAAACTTTGCTTAAGCTAGCAACACAAATTGTAGCTAAGCAGAGAATGCAATTTTACTTTTTTTAAACACTAATTTCGTTCACTTGTCTAGTCTTCTTCTAATCTTATATTGAGATTAGCAAAAACAACTTGGACGTGCTATTTGATCAAGCGCTCGGATGTATGTAGTCTGAATAGTGGCTCATATCACGCTAGCTACTGACATATTCAGCTCCTCCAAATTAGCCAGGACAAAATTTGCTCTGACGGTCCAATCAGAGGCTAGGAAAAGGCTGCTCTCATTTTGAAACAGGCACAATTCAAGTTAATCTACTTTGCATCTCGAACGCTCACCACTGACGCTAAGCACTAGGCTAACACGACTATAACGGCAACGGTGCGTGTAGTTTTCTGCAGGGTGTACACGCCAGACCACTCGTATGTGACCATCCGCAGCCGGCTGTCGTGCCGCGTGGGCGACATCTTAGCGCTGGTGCGAGAAAAGCTCCAGTACAGCGACGAGCAGCCGATGCTTCCCGCCAAACTCGTCCTGGTCGCCGTCACATCGGCTGGAGGTGAGCCCGCCGTCATCGACGTCACTGTCGCCATGACTCCCGCTTGTGCTTTTGTGCTCGCAGAGAAAGCGGTGTTCCGGCCCAGCGACGAGGCCGTTTTCACCACGCTAGGGGTCAACACGCACCTCTTCACCTGCCAACCCTCCGAACTTGACTCCCTGGTCAGTGACCGGACACATGTTCTTTCATTTCAATAAGATACAGTCATGCTTAATATTACAAATTTAAATATAATAATGATTCATGTATTTTGTTGGTGGGGGGGTAATCTACTGAGACAGAGTATGTGTATGGTAGTTAGCAGGGGTGAAAGTGGTTAGAATATCTTGCTGGAACTTCTTGATATGAAGGTAAAATAGACGTAAAACCTCCTAAAACCACTGAAATACAGAAAAACTGCTTTTGACACAGTTATACCTATAACACATACACACAAAAAACTGGTTAAAGACATGCATTAGCCTACTGCATTACACATACTGTCACAAGGCATACATGAGAAACTGATTTTCATTCAAAATTGTATTTTTTGCAATGGTTTGCAAAATAAAATTAGAAAAAAACAGCAGTAACCCCAACCTCAATCTCCTAATTTTATTTTCCCTCATTTCCTCACATTTAAATGCAAAACCTCAATTTTAACTACAGGTAGTCCCTGGTTAACGAACGAGTTCAGTTCCTGCGGAATTAACCCTTTAAATACCTCAAAACACTCTCTAAATTAAAAAAATATATATCCAAAAACATGTATTATACATCACTGTACTGTCCTCGCTAAGACGTTGGAGCCAAGTCCTAGCTAGACAGTGAGCTAAGCTCCGAAATGACGATGTCAGACGTCCATGTGGTTTGCTGACTTTTTTCAGCTGCTCATGACATCAACACTGACAGAATAAAACTAAAATAAAATGAAATTAAATCAGTGTCATCTTTAATAACAGCAATTAAAATTTGCGTTTATAAGTAGCTGCTGATACAGCAACAACAGTCATTGAGAGTAGGAGAGGCAAACCCAAGATGTCAGGTTGCAACAGCAGAAGTGAAGCAACGTACAAAGAAGAGAGGTTGGAGGGAGAAAGCATCAGTAGTGTGGAAGGCAATCTTTGACGATGTATCACCACAACCATTCCCAAGCTCAACCCCTCCATGGATGGAGACTGGAGAAAACCCAAGTTTGAACTCGAAGGGGTCAAGACGAGCACGTCAGAAGTAGACTGTAAAGCAGCAATATCTAAATTATCAAGAAACTGGACAGAGTACGACATCACAATTTACACAGACGGATCCACGTCGAATTCGAATGAAAACGGGGGAGCCAGTATCATATTTACGGAAGGTCCACCAGAGAACCCGGTTGTCAAAAGGGAGGAGAGTATCCCGGCTGGCAAATGGTGTTCTTCATATCAAGCAGAGCTGAAAGCAAAAGCGTATGCAATACGAGAAGTAGCGAAAGAAACCATACTCCAGAATGTGAGGATAGTGTCTGATAGCAAAGCGGTGCTGACACGCATCCAGAATCTGAACACGACCATGATGTTGACAAGTAACGAAGAACTAGAGATACTCGAGAGCTTGAGAGATTGTAGACAGAAGGGATGCCAAGTGATGCTCACCTGGTGTCAAAGCCACTGCGATATCAAGGGGAACAAACTAGCAGATGAGAAGGCAAAGGAAGGTACCACAAAAGACCAGAGCCATGTTAGTATCCTGTACGAGACAGAAAAGTCGGCAATCCGAAGATACACAAGGAGAGATTATGTCAAGAAACCTCAACTCAAAGAAATCTACGGTGAGAGGGGCGAGCTTCTAAACAGAAAGGACGAGAAGACCCTTAGTAGGCAAGATCAGGTGACTCTAAGCCGCTTGAGGAGTGGTCATTATCCTGATCTCCGGTACTGACAGCATAGGATCGGCAGCGGCAATTCAATCATCTGCCGTGAGTGTGGGATGGGGGATGAAACCGCTGTGCACGTGATTACTGATTGTCCAGCTATCGGCCCGTCGACACAAGGCCTCCTGGTCAACCCTGAACGTATGGCCAGAGACCCCAAAGCAGTACTCCAGGTGTGGCATAAGTGGAAAGCCAAAGTGCTAGCTGAACAGGGGACAGACCAGCATTAGGAGGGGAAGCCGGAAAAAGTTGTCATCCAGCATTGCTCAACAACAACAACAGCAACAACAAATGATTAGCATGTATCAGTTAGTATCCGCACATCATCAAAACAATCAAATAAACTCGCACCAAGTATTCGACCACAATTGAAAACGCACAATAAACAGTACAAAAGAGGTTATATACAGCCATCGCCTCTGGATGCTTCACAAGCAACAAATGTGCGCGCAGGCTGTCACCTCTGCCACTCGGCTGCTCTGTGTGTGCGACTGTGTGTGTTCTGTACATGCGTTCGCTTCCTGTTCTACGCTTTCTGCGCCAAAATATAAGCATCCATCACTAAATTAAAATCAACATTTAAAAAAAAAAAACATAAGAAGCAGCCGTCGTAAGGTCGAAATCGCGTAAGTTGGGTTCATCGTAACCCGGGGACTACCTGTATTTAAGAACCTACGATGTGCATTAAAATTGAAGAAATGTAAACATTTACTTATTCTTTTATTAATAAAGATATAAGTAACATACATTCACAAAAATAAGTACAAATGACTTAAAATATGCACAGTGAAATGGAATATATTTTGAAGATCAAGCAAACATTGACCTTTTTAAATTATAAGGAAATAAATAAGTAGCCTTACATAAATGAACAAAAATAAGTCCAAAGTGCACATTGACATGGAAAATGTTCTGAACATCAGACCAAATAAAATAAATACAGTAAGCAAATTCAACTCTTTCCTTTCTCTTAAAGAGCTGATCAATTTTCCATTGTATTGCACTTTTTAATTGCATTATTTCAACAAGCTTGTTCTTTTTTTCTTTTTTGTTATCCCAGAAACTTGTGAATTTGAACCAATCAGAGCTAACTATCCATGCTGACCACATGTCAGTGTCATCTAATTGAACGGACAACTGTAGTCCAGGCAGGGTGGTTTGGCGCATTCACACATGTACGCGAGTCAACTGTCTCGTCGGATACAGTTACACACGTTGGGAGAAGTCTGTGTAATAAATAAATAATAAATGTCGGTGGAAACAGATGACGCTACACAAGCACTTTATTAGGCTTGTTGTTAACACTTGTGTATGTAAATCTGACGTTAGTAGATTGTTTTCTTCTTGGAGATGCGTGTGTGGGAGCCTGGGCCCCGAATTTTATACCGGAACGGCGTTCCAACCCACTTTCACTCCTGCATACAGCAGAGTCGCACCTTCGTCTCATTGTTGTCTCATCAGACGAAAACTCGCATTCGTCTTGTTATGTTTTGTTCTCCTAAGTCGCACATATTCAGGTCGTCATCATCACGAAAAAAATCTTCGTCTACGACATATTTTCGTTATCTTCATCATTGACGAAAACAACAATGGTTCTGGGTTGGGTTTGGGTTTAAAAAAAAAAAATAGGTAAAAGCTATTTATATCACTTTCACATTTTTATTACTTTCACATTTGCGCAGCTGTCCGTTATTTATTTTATCGACAACTCCACTAATGCGCGTTTCTGGCATCGCCCTCTGGTGGCCAGCAGGGCTAGTGACACGTTTGGTTCACTCTTTTCCTGCCCTTCCAGCTGCCCCTTCCTGAAGAAATCCACTGGACGCCGGGAGATAGCAAACTTCACGACATGTCAGCGGAGGAGGTGGCCAATCAGCTGGTGGCCTTCGACTGGGAGCTCTTCAGCTGCGTGCACGAGGTAGCTACCCGGCTGGGTCGTCGCGTGTTTGCCGGCCGCGCTTTCAACTCCGCTTACGCGCCCCCCTGCAGGTGGAGTTTGTTTGTTACGTGTTCCATGGTGAGCGGTCGCGCTGGCGCCCTCTAAACCTGGAGCTGGTACTGCAGCGCTGCAGCGAGGTTCAGCATTGGGTCGCCACGGAGACGCTACAGTGCCAATCGCTGCCCAAACGCGTTCAGCTGCTGCGAAAGTTCATCAAGATTGCAGCGCTGTGAGGACAAATGAACTCTCTGTCTGTCTGTTCGGACTGCTATTTAATATTTTTGCAGTCATAATTGTTCACATTAAAAAAACATATTGTTTACTGTTATAGAACTCTTGTTTTAACACTTAACTCTTCATTGGGCATTCATTAGCTGCCATTGACGGCACCAAACGTCCCATCCATTTAGACTGTGAAAATTGAAAAAAAAGGTCTTAATGAAACCTTTTTTCCAAATTTGTAAAAAAGAAAAAAATAATAATATGTGTAATAAGTGCTCTAATATCTATAACCCTTGCTAAATCCTTTTTTTTTCCTCATGGAACCTGCAGATGCATGAGTTGACTTGCATCCATTATTTATTTTTTTCAGGAAAGATATTTCAAAATTCTGAATTAGTCTCAAAATCATGAAATTCTAAGTGTATCAAATGTGATACATTTGGCAAGAAGGGGTTAAATACTGTGGAAAAAAAATGTTTAAATCCAGATTTTCCTTTGATTAATGTTGTTTTTATTGGTATTTTATCAATTTACTTACTTATTATTAATTATACCTTAAAAAAAATTAGAATAATAAAATAATATTAATAATTACAATTTAGACCTGGTGTCCACAGATATTAAAAAGAATTACGATTATGAAAAATAATATATATTTATAAAAAATAATATAACTATTTTGTAAAACGAAAAATATATATAGAATAAGCGAATATTTCCATTTTTATGTTAACAGAAATAATACATAGATAAATGAAAAAAATTAAGTCTGCATTTACTTTCTTGTGTTTTCTTAATTTAAAAAATGAATGATAAAAATCAATACAAATGAAAACAAAATGTTGACTGCTAAGAGCCTCAAAAATAATATTTTGACAATTGAAAGGGTCAACAATATCTTGAAACAATTGCAGGACTATCAAAATTAATATGATCATCAATTAAATGACTCCATTCATCATGGCAGCCCTATAGTCCAGACCAGTGTTTCTTAACCTTGCTAAAGGTACCGAACCCTACAAGTTTCACATGTGGATTCAATGAACCCTTCGGAATTAGATAATAAAGCAATTTTTTTCAAATTCAAAACTGACATATCTAACCTAGCAAGCTAATAATTTTGCAAATTTTGACAGCATGTTTATAAGCAGGTGAAAATTTGAGACCACACCGCCCATTGGTCTGTTGTATTCCCTCATACCAAGTGCGAGTCAACCTTCCACTGAGCAAACCAGTTCCTCCTTCCATCAGACCAACGACTAGCAGTTAAAAGAAATTGATTGAGCCTGTAAATTGGGAGCAAACCAGTCCAAAATCTGGTCTAAATATCCACGCTGTACGTAAATATCGCTGTACGTAAATATCTTACGCTGATTAAATCAGCGTACGATATTTACGATATTTACGTAATATAATATAATAATTTACGAAAATAGGGCTCTGCGTTACCTTACCTTTGCCGAACGGTTCAATCAAACCCAAGTTAAGAACCACTGGTCTAGACATTCTGTCTGTCTGTCCATTAGTCTGTCAATCCATTTGTTCACCTTTTTCCAATTATCTGTTTCTTTAGCACTTGGCTACTCATGGCTGGCTATGCAATATTTGTACTGTATACACGTCTGCCTGCGTGTGTTTCAGTTGTAAACAACAACAGGACCTCCTGTCGTTTTTGGCCGTGCTCCTCGGTTTGGACAACCCTGCACTCAGCCGACTCAGACTGACCTGGGAGGTAACACATGAAACCATATAGGACAAAAGCTTCTAGCTGTCCTACATCATATATTTAAGAATTATCAGTTGATTACAGTGCATTTTAATAATGCATTGCGCTTGATTGTGTTTTTGGTCGCAGGGCCTTCCCGGAAAGTTCCGGAAACAGTTTCAACAGTTTGAAAACATTACGGTGAGTTTTTATTTTTTTATCTTCTTGTTTTTCTACACCAGCCTGATTTTTTAATCTTTTGCCATTTTGCCCACACCAGGATCCTTCCAGAAACCACAAGTCATACCGTGACCTGATCAGCGCTCTGACGCCGCCACTCATCCCCTTCACACCTCTCCTGCTCAAAGGCATGCATTACCCGACGCAGTGACGCACGCCCGTAAAGCCACCCTAATGATGTGATGTTTTTCCCTTTGTAGATTTGACTTTTCTTCACGAGAGTTGTAAAACTTTTCACGGTCAACTCGTCAACTTCGAAAAGATGGTAAGAAAACGCTTTTTGCAGACATTAAAGCTATTATTGTAGGGAAGCTTGCAAAGGATATACTGTATACAGTGGTACCTCGACATACGATCGCTTCGACACACGATCTTTTCGACATCCGACGTAAATTTTGACCCGCCATTTTTTTCCACATCTGACGAAATGCTCGAAATACTACGATTTATGACAGCGTCGCGATTTCATTGTTTTCCCGCAAGACGCACACACGGCGGATTTTCTTGTGAGAGAAATCAACATGGGTTCCAAGAATGTTAAAGCAGGTGGTGGAAAAAAAGAAAAAACGTGAGGCTTACCAATGGAAAAATATGAGCGTGGGGTGCGCGTCCATTAACTGCTTGACAATACTCCTCCAACCTCTGTTTGCCAGTCTTTGTAAGTAAAAGTGACAACCATCGCCAAAGAGATCGCCAGCTCCGTCAGGGTTTTAATCATTTATTTCAGAACTTGAGAAAAAAAACACACCAACAGCCCGCAACAATAGGACGTTAAAAGTGAAAGGAATAGCTCAACTGCACTGCCTCACTCTGCCGTCAGCCCCGCGGTGCGTTCAGGTACACCACACAAAATACGACTGCCGCACTACAACCCGATTTGTTACATTATTATAGGTATTATTATTATTTGGTATTATTTATTTTGGTGTAGGTTTTCTGGCTGTGGAACGAATTAATGGAATTATAATGTATTCTAATGGGAAAATCCTGCTCGACATACGACCATTTCGACTTACAAATAAGGTCCTGGAACGATTTAACTTCATATGTAGAGGTACCACTGTATATATAAATAATTAGATATGAATTGGGAGGTTGCTTTGTTGTATATTCCCCTTTGGCTAAAAAAGTACCGATCTACCTTTTGACAAAAATATTCATATACAAAAATGACCTGACACACAAAGAAAGTGACCTGCAAAAGCCCCAAACTCTACAGGGAGTGACAAAAGAGCAGGAAATGACCAGTAAAAAAATACATTAAAAATCTCAAATAGTCAAGGGGAAAAAAAACTAGAAGGCAAAAAAACTGAAAACAGCTAAAAAAAAAAATGGCAAAAAAAAAAAACAGAAAAATGGCAGGCTGCAAAAAGAATGAAAGCCAACTGCGACATTTCAATCGCAATTTTGCCCAGAAGACCGCGCTGCTGCCTCCACAATCGGGGATTTTCTATGCTAATTTTTGGAGTTTCAAATTAATTTTCTGCTCTAAATGGAGGTCCACAGAGATCAAACCAAGAACCTAAGAACACTCCCGGAAATATAAGGTACACCTGTGTAAAATTTCATCAAACTCCGTCCAGCCGTTTCAGTGTCCATACGGAACAAACATGCACACACACAGACACAGTCCCATTTCTGTATAAATATGGCGGAAGACACTCAGGTGACTTGAAGTTCCGCTCTGAGACCCCCAATTTGGCCAACTTTCAAAAATGTCCGATATGCATGTGTTTACATAATTGCTTAAGATCTCAATTTTCTGGGGGAAGAAAATTTTGAACGGGAGGGCATTTAAAAAAAAAAAAAAATGTAAACAGCAATACCCTATCTGGAGGTGAGAGCACGCGAGAGCAGAATTACAGACGCCATGACTTTAATGAGATATTATCTCGTTCTTACCTTGTTTCATTCCAAAAACCCCATGTAGTATGTATCACTGAGTGTCAAGACTCAGTTGTGAATGCCCACAGCTGGATTTTTTGGGGATTTTATGGGTGAAACATGGCAGTATAACAAGGGTCGCGATGCAGAAATCGCAGACATCAAGGAGTGGTCGAGGTTTCTTTTTAATATATTTACCCTTTTAAAAGTTTTTTTTTTCCAATTTTTCTTTGTTTGGATCGATTTTTTATCATCTAACATATCGGAGAAAATGCGACAGTAACCAAAAAAATACAATTAAGCGATAGTTAAGACGTAGATATCTATGAGTTTTTTACAGACGCCATTTTTTTCATTGTGACATAATTTGTTTAAAAGTTTATAATATGCAAGTGAATAATTTATTTAAGTCGTTTTTTTTGTTTTTGTTTTTTTTTTTTTACGAAATGAGACATCAATTAATGATTCTAAACTAAAAACGACAGACATTTTGAATAATAAATATAATTAATTAATTAATTTTATGGCTGGGTTGGAATAAAAGCGGTTGCGCGATGTCTGTAAACGGGGGTTTTCAGGGTAAAACAGACCAATTAAAAATAGTTCGGCAGCTTAATGCGCCATGAATCTGCTACGGCAGCATATAGACATATTGTTCTATCAAACACAACAGTTGTTTTGGCTTAAGATACAGCAGTTTCTTTTAAAGAGGAGTGCAAGAGCAGAAACTGCTTTTTCAGTCTTGTCTGTGATTTGAAGAGGGAAATCTCCCCGACGGTCAGGTCGCTTAACGGCCGATATTCGCGCAAATCGGACAGCCCCGATTAATCGCAACCGTCCCGATGATTGGCGACGCTCATCATTTTTTCACTTTTTGCACAGCACAAAGTGGCCGAGATGGTGCGATGCATCCGCAGATACCGCAGCGGACAACTTGGTGAGACGCATTCGCGTGTGCCGGCACGCATTTACAAGAAGCTAACGCTAACAATTGTTCCATGTGCTAGTCACGGATACGGAGACGTCGCCATCCCATTTGCAGACTAAAGCGTATGTCAGGCAGCTGCACGTCATCGACAACCAGAACCTGCTCTTTGACTTGTCCTGCAAACTGGAACCCAGAGACTCTTAGCCATCCCCTGAAAAAGGGGACGGACGCGTGGAGGACTGCCTCCTCGTACTTCACATCACGGCCACCCCAATGGTATTCTTTCTCTTTGGCTGATAGGGACTGGCTTGGCAGCCATTTTGTCTCTTTCCTGTCAGCACTCCTCCCTTCTCTTCCTTCCATTCTGTCCTTTATTCACCTTCTTTTTTCCACTTTCTTTTACTTCCTTTCATCCTTATTTTCCATTATGTCCTTTTTCTCACTTCCTTCACTTTGTTTCTTCATGTTCTTTTCCAGTATTTCTTTCCTTCACTTATGTTGTCTCACTCACTCACAAAGCGGTAGTTCAGAATTTTTAACATTAGGCTTAATCTTCGAGTTAGCGCGGGTTTAATTAGTTGGTGAAGTTGATTTCAACAAATTCCGTGCAGTTTGCAAGTTATTTGTTAGTTTTAGGGCTCCGCAGTGGCTAAGCTAGCGCGAGTCATTGGCGCCTTCCTAGCATGTCAGCAGATAAAAAACGATACAGATCTACGAACAGATCCAACATAGTCAAATCAATTCAAAAGACAGATCATTGTTCCAAAACACCCGTGCGGCCAAAACAATGTCACACCAAAATGCCATAATTCATTTCATTCTGCAGGGCTATTTTTTAGATGTGTAATACGACCACAATAGATCGGAGTGCTTTGGCCTCTCGTGCTCACGCTGCATTCAAGAAAGGTGGGAAGTCGGACATATCCCACTTGGAGGGTACCAGTTGCGCCCTTAAAGCGTTCCGAGCAAATATACAGTGATCCCTCGTTTTTTGCGGTTAATGGGGACCAGAACTCACCGCAATAAGTAGCACTTTTTTTGTGTGTGTGTGTGTTCAATGTAATTATTCAGATTTGGCATTGGAAAGAGAAACATATTAGACATGTTTCGTTCACTTTTCCTCAAAGTATAATTAAAAAAACTTTTATGCATATATAGATATATTCTAGTATTTTAATAAATGTTTTTCAAGCACTTCAAATGTAATAATTATGATAAGTTTTAAAAATGTTACTGTCCTACCGAATTATTTTTGAACAAGAAAAAATTTAGACGCCCAATCCAACTAAAAAAAAAAAAAGTTAAAAATGCTTGTCTTTATTAAATGCGTTATTGAGTGAGTCCACTCAGATCCACTCGAGCTGATCACTTACACACAATGAGTTGCCACAGCAACTGTTTACCAAGTTAAATGATGTTGACGCATCTCGGCTTACCAGCGGCTCTGGCAAGATCAAAGCTTAACTGTCTGTCAATCATCGTTAACTTTAATAAACTACTCCAGTGCCTGACCATCAAAGAGCAGGGAGAGGGAAGAAGGAAGGGAGAGTGAGATAGTGGAGGTGTTCCAATTATATTTTTCCTGATCGGAGGTTGGAAACTCTGACTGTCAAGTTCGAATACGAATCCTTAGGTAGACATTTATAATATTACCCAAAATAAGGAGAGAAGGAACTGAATTTGGTTGAAAAGCTAGCAAGGAGAAAGAGGGCACACTATCCAACTTCCGCAATCGTTCTAGCTAGCCCCTCTTCACCACGCTTTTTATTTGGGATGGCCCGAGCAACAGATGGGTGTCTTGCCTTAACAACTTAATAACTATCTCATCAAATATATTTCATGAAGCAGTAGCATTTGGTAAGTAATAAAATGCAACAATATGATTACTTAAATGTATTGAAGTTGACCTGTGGAACCTAGGCCGGTTTAAACCGGTCAGAATCATAAGGCAGTATTATCAAGAGCTAAACATGTCTATAGTTATCAATTCCAAAAATGTCTCTTACTGCAATCGAAAGCAGCAGTCTGCTGAGTTAACTGATGGCCGGCAACATGGCGAAATGTGCATTTACAGGCTGTGGAAACAGACAGAATCCACAAATTCCCTATGAAGAATGAGGAACAATATAAACTGGTTACTACGACATAAAAAATCTGCAGTGAAAATAAACAATGTGATATTACTCTGCCCTGCTCCTCTGCAGAGCTTGTGGATAACAAATGTTGCTGGTCATACTGCAATTATTGGCATGCAATGGTTTTAATAACTTTATCCTGAAAACATAGCCAACACTTTTGATTGCACGAGGCATCGATGATTAACCATGTGTGCATATGTTGTTTTTTTATTGGCATTCTAAGATGGCCCAAATGACTCACGCTAGGTTAGCCACTCCGGAGCCCTGAAACTAACAAATAACTAGCAAACTACGCGTAATTTGTTGATATCAACTCCACCAACTATTAAACCCTTGCTAACTCAAAGATTAAGCCTGATGTCAAAAATCCTGAACTTCCCCTTTAACCTCCTTTCCTCTATTGTATCTTTTTTCCTCCTCTTGCTTTTTCCACTTGCTTTCCTAAAATCGTTCCTTTCTGTCCGTTTCTTCACCTCCTTTTCTTACCTTCTTTCCTCCCTTCCACTGGGCGACGTGAGCGGAAGCCATTTTTTGCCACTTTTCCGTGCTGGAGCACTTTGACGACCCTCAGGGCTGCGAGGTTTTGTTTACTTCTTCTTTTCTCTTGTTGTGCAATGACTCGTCATTATGATTATTATTATTATTAATATTGCTCTTATTATTATGATGATTCTTATTGATGTTGTTGTCGTCGATGTTTTTTAGCTGTTGTGCTCCAGAATATTTTTGACAAAGGAAACCCATTTGATGACATCATATACAGTGGGGCAAATAAGTATTTAGTCAACCACTAATTGTGCAAGTTCTCCCACTTGAAAATATTAGAGAGGCCTGTAATTGTCAACGTGACAACCTCAATCATGAGAGACAGAATGTGGGAAAAAAAAACAGAAAATCACAATGTTTGATTTTTAAAGCATTTACTTGCAAATCATGGTGAAAAATAAGTATTTGGTCAATACCAAAAGTTCATCTCAGTACCTTGTTATGTACCCTTTGTTGGCAATAACGGAGGCCAAACGTTTTCTGTAACTCTTCACAAGCTTTTCACACACTGTTGCTGGTATTTTGGCCCATTCCTCCATGTAGATCTCCTCTAGAGCAGTGATGTTTTGGGGCTGTCGTTGGGCAACACGGACTTTCAACTCCCTCCTCACCCCGTGGCGTCAAAATGATAACAAGAACGGGGAGCAAAAATCCCAGAACCACACAGGGGGACCTAGTGAATGACCTACAGAGAGCTGGGACCACAGTAACAAAGGCTACTATCAGTAACACAATGCGCCACCAGGGACTCAAATCCTGCACTGCCAGACGTGTCCCCCTGCTGAAGAAAGTACACGTCCAGGCTCGTCTGTGGTTCGCTACAGAGCATTTGGATGATCCAGAAGAGGACTGGGAGAAAGTGTTATGGTCAGATGAAACCAAAATAGAACGTTTTGGTAGAGACACAGGTTCTCTTGTTTGGAGGAAAAAGAATAGTTAATTGCACCATACCCATTGTGAAGCATGGGGGTGGAAACATCATGCTTTGCGGCTGTTTTTCTGCAAATGGACCAGGACAACTGATCTTTGTAAAGGAAAGAATGAATGGGGCCATGTATCGAGAGATTTCGAGTGAAAATCTCCTTACATCAGCAAGGGTATTGAAGATGAGACGTGGCTGGGTCTTTCAGCATGACAATGATCCCAAACACACAGCCAGGGCAACAAAGGAGTGGCTTTTTTTAAGAAGCATTTCAAGTTCCTGGAGTGGCCTAGTCAGTCTCCAGGTCTCAACCCCATAGAAAATCTGCGGAGGGAGTTGAAAGTCCGTGTTGCCCAACGACAGCCCCAAAACATCACTGCTCTAGAGGACATCTGCATGGAAGAATTGGCCAAAATACCAGCAACAGTGTGTGAAAAGCTTGTGAAGAGTTACAGAATACGTTTGGCCTCCGTTATTGCCAACAAAGGGTAACTAACAATGTATTGAGATGAACTTTTGGTATTGACCAAATACTTATTTTCCACCATGATTTGCGAATAAATTATTTAAAAATCAAACAATGTGATTTTCTGTTTTTTTTTCAACATTCTGACGCTCATGGTTGAGGTTTAACCATGTTGACAATTACAGGCCTCGCTAATATTTTCAAGTGGGAGAACTTGCACAATTAGTGGTTGACTAAATACTTATTTGCCCCACTGTAATAGTGGCGGCAACAGCTACCGCTAACGCTAGGGCTGCCGGCGGCATTTTTCACGTTGAAAGCAAGTTGACGTAGGAACGGATGCGACGCGCGCAACACTCAGGCGTTTCGGGTGAGGAGTCGCGCTAACATCCTATCAGTATTACTGCTACACTGTAAAAAAAAAAAAAAAAAACATAACATGCTAGCTTAAGATTTTAAGTATACATAACTAGTGCTGCAACGATTAATCAATCAACTCAAGTAATTCGATTAGGAAAAAAGCTTCGAATCAAATTTTGCCACTTCGGGGATTAGTTTAATTAATGTTGTAATAGTTTGTTTTGAAAGTGTTTGCATTTGGTTTTATTGATTTGGGTGTATACACTGCCCTCTAGTAGCAACAGTGAATATGACATAACTCATCTAACATGGCTGCATCCAGCTGCTCCCTGTTGAGACCAACAAAAGGTTGTCAGGTTTTTTTGTTTGAGCCAGTATGATTGCTTATGCATTTGTAATTTAATTTAGAAGTATATTTACCAGTTTTTTTGTGGGAATATTTGTTTGAACAACTTGTTAAGAGCATTGTAAAAAAAAAAAAAAAAAAAAAAATTACTTAATATTATTATTTATTGTTTTTTAAATACTGTTTGAAGCTTAGCTCAGGTATTTTAATTTATTTTTAAATGCATTTATTGCTCATGTGAAATGAAACTGTAATTCTGCATTGTTTGAAAGAATATTTAACATTTAATGTTCGTTTGAAAGTACAATCTTGGCAAGAATTTGTTATACATCTCCTAAAATTTACTCTGCAATGCATGAAATGTTCCTAATCTGACTCGAAAACTAAAACTCGATTATTCGAAGTAGTTGATAGATTAATCGATTACTTAAATAATCGATAGCTGCAGCCCTAGTTATGACGCATTCTTTTCTTTGGCAACTTGTTATTTGGAGTATTCCTAACTCATCAAATTTTTGGGTGAGACTAATTTCTGAGTAAACTGAACTTGAAATGTTGTGTGAACTCACACTAATGCCTTGAAAAGAGTGCGCTAGCAATAACATAGTTAAATTTGCTGTTAAACTCAGCTGTTTGTGTGTTGCTTTAAAATAATCCAGGTTCCAATCCAGTTTAGATTTACTTATTTTATGAGTTATTAACCATTTCAGGTACGAATGATAATTTATTTATATTCTTAAAATGTTTTTTATGACATTCAAGTAGGACAGCGGGTCTCAAACTTGCGGCCCAGGGGCCAGTTGCGACCCTATTGTAGTTTTAGTGTTGCAATGGGCGATTTTAAAAATATGTATAAATAAATTGAAATAAAATGACTGAATGAATTGAAGGATCCTTTTTAAGGGGAAAAACAATTATTTACATAGTAATACATAAAAAAGAATACAAGATAAAAAGGGTATTAAAAATAGCGATGAGTAATATATAATTTTAATAAAAATAAATTATAATATAAATAAAAAGTAATAAAAAGAAAGAAAAATATTAATGACTAATTCAAATAAGTGTATTATGTTCTGGGAATTTAATTAATTTATTTATTTATTTATTTTGCTTTGTGACCTCACATAGCTTAACTCTTTGGCTGCCATCGACGACAATAGACGTCCAATCCATCTTAAAGCAACACTAGGTAACTTTTCAACCTTTATAAAATATTTTCATAACATTTGTGATCATATGTCGACTGACAACTAGTTGAATGACACTGTTCGAGGTTTGCTTTATTGTCAATTCTACCACATGTGCTCCTTTCCCCATTCATTATAAAGAGGAAAGTCGATGCGAACGCCTTCGCGCAAATTCTGCAAAGATGGCAGCGCAACAAAAGAGACAAAAAGTTTTGTCCGAGGAGGGGAAAAAGGGAGGCTACCAGGGATAAACGGATACTCAAGAATAGATATTGGCCCGGCTTTCACTCGCTGCCGTGACCCAACTGAACGTCAGCGCTGACGAGTCATATGCTATTGTTTAGCCACAACTGGAGTCATTACCTTATTACTATTCATCCTTTACACAGCCGCCGGAAACAGAAATGTCATTTAATCCATCTGCAGGCGACTGGGATATCATGATTTTACAACACTGTGCATGGGAAACCCAGTCTTCCTTAAAGGGGAAGTTCAGATTTTTTGACTTTAGGCTTAATCTTCAAGTTAGCGGGGGTTTATTTAGTTGGTGGAGTTGATTTCAACAAATTCCGTGCAGTCAGTTATTTAGTAGTTTCAGGGCTCCGGCGGGGCTGAGCTAGCGCGAGTCTATGAGCCCATCCTAGCATGCCAATAAAAAACAACATATGCACGCATGAAAATCACAGATGACCCATGCAATCAATAGTGTTGTTTTCAGGATTAAGTTAGTTTTCCAACCTCGGACCAGGACAAATATCATTGGAACACTACTCGAACTGGGAGGCCCAAGTCGCGAAGTCAGGAAAAAAAAGTGCCCCGACTTCACGGGTTGCTTCAATCAGACGTCACGCGACAAAATGCGTTGCCTGTCGAAAAGTAGACCGTCAATAGTAAAACTAAAGAAGGCAGTTTACAGTGTGGTCAGTTTGCCTTAGCCGTCATTTTTCCTCCACTATTTGATCGCTTACGAGAAGCCATTTTTTGTTGGAGGTTAACATGTCTTTTGATGGCCAAAATTTAAAAAAAAAAAAAAACGGCTTGGAATGCTTTGAGGTCTCAACTGGTACCATCCTAATGGGATAAGTCTGATTTCCCACCTTCCTCGAATGCAGCATGAGCACGAGAAGCCGAGCACTCCTCTCTATGGTGGTCGCATTATGAATTTAAAAAAATAGTAACACAGTAATAAATGAATTACGGCAGTTTGGTGTGACATTGTTTTGGCCGCATCGGTATTTTGAACAACGATCTGCATTTTGAATTTATTTAACTATGGCATGCTAGGAGGGGACTATTGACTTGCGCTAGCTTAGCCACTCTGGAGCCCTGAAATTAGTAAATAACTAACAAACTGCTCGGAATTTGTTGAAATAAACTCCACTGACTAATTTAGCACACGCTAACTCGAAGATTACGCCTTATGTCATACATCTGAACTTCCGCTTGAAGGCAAAACACTACTGCTTTTGTCCACCGGTGTCGCTAAAATTGACAATAACTGAAAAGTTACCTGGTGCTGCTTTAACTTAAGGGGTCAGAAGCAATCGAATGATAAATGTCAATTTCCCTCTTATACTAACTACAACGCATAATCTGTGACCTGGGCTGGCAGCGAAAGAGTTAAGCTAATGGAAACTTGTCCACTGTAGTGAACACTGTCCCTGAAGTCCAGTTTACTTCAAATTTTGAGTTCAGTTTACTTGATGTAAATCCAGTTTACTTTAAATGATGAGTTTAAATTACTTATGAATAGTTTGCTTAAAATTTTGAGTGTTCAGTGACAACTTGACTCTGTAAGTTTCCATCAAATCTTGAAAAATTCGAACTGAAAAATCAAGTTCTGCTATTTTTTTTTTTTTTCTTTTTTTACAGTGTAACAATGATCCCACCAGAGTTCTAGGCAGACAGTCAAACGGACGAAGGGCAAGCTTTTGCAGATAAAACGAGACGACTGCTCCAAATATGGATGCAAATTATGCGAAAAGAAAACAAACTGAGTCGATTTTTGGTCATATTGAGACAGGGCTAGTCCAGCCTCGAACTCTAGTGGAGCTCAAACTCCATCTGCAGGAATGGCGGCAAACCACGCATGAAATACATCTTATCTTTTAAATCGCAAACAATGATTTTTATCATTAATCTGTCTGTAATTCTTTATTTTTTTTAGACAAAAATAAGCTAAATAATTTCAGGCCTTTTTTTCAAAAACAGGATATTTAAAATTGTCAGTTCAGTAAATACAAAAACATTCACAGAAAATCTGCAAAAACATGTATCATAGATGCTTATAAACGTCTTATTGGATAGCAAATCAGTTTGCATTCATGAATTTTTGCGCAACTTGACGTCAGACTAGTTCTCAAATGACCAAAACACTGAGTGATTCAATAGTCGATGAGCCGTCGACGACTCGTCGTGGCCTTCCCGCCGGAAGCGTGTCACGTGTTGCCGTACGTGCGCGCCGTCGCTTTCAGTCCCAAATTGAGGTTGAAGCTGGACTTTTACTTTGAAGGACCGCACGGCGTGCCGGCCTACTTCCGGACCGGTTCGTGTACAGAACCGTAGTGTAAATAGACCAAATGGACGCAGAATCTATTTTACGGAAAGTCGTCCGGCTCCTTTCGGTTTTGTCGTCGACCTTGCCGCGATTGAACGCTCGTTTCGAGACCGCTGGAGTTGTTGTGGTGACGATACGCGTTCATCTCAAAGTGGGATATTTTTCCCGCTTCTTTGTAATGTGATTTTTCTGCACTTGAAATCTTGTCATGTTTTTCCTGCAGCTGCTCAAATAAAAGCTGACATGCTCTGTTCTTTCTCATGTTCTTTCACGCCTCTTGAAATCCATCACATTTATCACAGATGAACTTCTCTTAACGTGATAAATAGTCTTATTATTATTTTTTTTTTTTAGGGATGGTCCACTCGTGTTTTATTTTTTTGCTGCTGATTCCGATACGTAAGCGTAAGCTCTGCCGATTCTGCCGAAGTCATTCACAGCAGGGGGTACTGAGGATCTTGTTTTTCCCATCCAAAAACAGTCGTTTCGATCCAAATTTGTCATGCTCGCGCTTTTTCTCCATACAAGGCATAAGCAGTGGCAGTACACACGCATGCTGGATAGTTTACGTACTACTACTAGGCTACTACAAAGACAGCGTTGTATTTCACCTGCAGTGTGTGTTGGAGTTTTTGTATTGGAAATACAAGCGCCTGTGTATTATTATGCAAATCCCTGCAGCTAGATGGTACAATGACACAAAAAACACATTTGAAAACTAAATGGTACAATAAGCCTCGGTTTAACTCCCACTTTTCACAACACTCAATTGCACACGAATATCCAACAGCGCCGTGCGCGGTGGCAGTAACAGCAACAACAAACAATAATATGGCTACAATTCAAACTATTTGAAGTTCTCCGCGGTCTAAGTCTGCAGCTATTTTTTCCTAATCTTAATCTATCATAATCATTTTCATTTTAAACTTCGAATTGAATTTTAGAAAATGTCGCTGTTTTTGTAAAGAAAAAATAGCTAATTCATTTTTGGGCCATGTTAATGCCTCCTCTGTCAACAGTTAACTTTTCCATTCTAATAGCACCTTGTGACCTGGTAACAAGCAAGGTGTCAGATGGTGACCATGTTATTAACAAACAAACAAAAAAATCAACATACTGTATATATTTAATCCCCAAAGTTAAATACGCTATTGTTTCTGTATGCTTTATTTGTGGATTTATTTTTAACAACAACAAAAAAAAAAGAATCTCCCAAAACACTTTGTCTCCTCAACACCAGGGGGTGCTGCTTCACCCTCAGCACGCAACTTACCGCGTCACTGCGATCGCGATACACAACACACACTGTAAACCCCAGAAGAGATTAAGGGGGGGGCAAGGGACATAGCCACCCCCCGGTGGCAGAAAATGTCATTGCATGTAATTGACTTTCCAGTGCAGTGTATATGAATTTAAAATTAAGACTTTGCCGGTAAAATGTTGTCTATAAAAGTTGTAAAGCGATAAAACAAACAACCAAAATGAATGAAATGAACAAAAAATATTTTTATAATGGATCAAAATTATTTTTCGAAAAGATCATGTGAATAGCATCTTTGAGATGGTCACTTGCTTTGCTTAGCCAAAACCACCTAAGAAAAAGAAGAAACAAGATGGATATTTGTAATTTTTGTCAAGCTTTCAAAGGCGACAGCAACTACTAAGTAAGAACCAAGGATTGAAGATGTGGACCATGAAACGCCAGAGAGCACCGCGATCACACACGCACGCACATCCACACACACATAGCTGGGATGCCTGTATTTATGAGCACGGGCTAAGCTACTAACGGAGCATATATCTCGTAAGTTCATTTTATTACCGACAAAGGGTTTCGGGGTCATCAAAATTTTGTGCCCCCTTCCCTGTCACAAAAGTCAAACTTCGCCTATGGTAGTAATGCGTTAAATTTACTCAGTTACATTTACTTAAGTAATATTTTGGGGAAAAATGTACCTTTAAGAGAAGTTTTACCACGCCATACTTTTTACTTTTACTTGAGTAGATTTGTGATGAAGCAGCACTGCTCTTACTCCTCTGGGCAACACTAGAGTTGTTACATTTTTCCTCTTCATTTTCCTTTGTTTTTGTTTTTTTTTAATAATCAATAATCACATGACTACATCATCCCTATCAGAGGTAACAATCCAAATTCCCCAAGATTGAACTATTTGACATACAGTCAACATTACTCGAAAGCTTTCAACCTCTTTCTCAGTTTTGACTTGGCACGATACACCACGGAAAAACCGACATATGATCTTTTTTATTTCATGGTAGGAAATGTGTTTTCTCCAGTAGAGGGCACTCATGCTCTTTGGAAGGGTGATGTTTTATGTCTGTAGCTCTTTCCCATCAGATTTCGATTATTTTTATATAATATGGTCATGTAATAGCGCCTTGAAAGGTGAAAAGCGCTATATAAGTATAACACCATTTACCATAAGACCAAATGAACCACCATGAAGCTTTAAAGCAATTTGCTGCAAAGCTTCATTGCTTCAAGAAGCTTCATTTGGCCATCACTGCTCCCTTGGGGGAGACAGTCAACCTCTGCTGCCACCTGCTGTCAACACTTATCGCCCAACATGCCTCCTAGCATGCATTGCCACGCTACAGATGTAAATAACAATCAAAATTCATGTTCTGTCACTGTTCCAGTTGTTTCATTAATTGGTAGTTATGGTATTTGGTAACATTTTATTTGACAGTGGCACAATACGACTATCATTAGACAATACAATTAATGAAAGCTTGTAACAGTTGTCCATTTAGTGATATCCAGCAAATTATCTCCCTTTTGAATGGATGTAAAAGATCCAAGACGGATATAAATGGAGTTGGTGACATACTTTACCAGATGACACTTAATGACATCTGTCATAAGCATTCATCAATGCCTACTATGGTGTCATAATTATGACTGTCTTATAGCAGTCTTATGACGCCGCTGTCAAATAAAGTGACACCTATTAACCCAAATAAATCAACAAAAAAGCCGTACTGGACTATAGGTCGCAGGATTCAAAATGAAGGAAAAAAGCGTCCTATAGTCCAAAAATTACGGTATCAGAGTTGACTGAGATTATCGTGTAACCGAAATTATGATGTAACCGATAATATCAGCCTATAAAAGCATTTTTAAATGATATCGGATAATATCAACATCTGTTTTGGTCCAATATGCATGTTGCCTTCAAAGTGCATGTAGAAGCCTTCTACCTTTGTACAAGGGCTGGTCACAGCTTAGCACAGCATTTATGCTCAGGGGCATCACTAGACCTAATTCAATACTGGTGCACACCAGGACCCTGGCATGCGAGCAACTTTTGGGGGGGATTATTTGTCACAAAAAGTCAGAAATGATAAGTAATTATAAGACGACCCCCTCTTTTTCAAGACTCAAGTTTGAAAAAATTCTTTTTGAACACCAAATTAATTTTTATACAGAAAATAATTACAGTACATCTGAAACAAATGATTATAACAATGTATTTGAGAGAAAAAGCATGTTATTTTGCCTCATTCAAGTCTTAATATCTGAACATTTAAATATGTAAACTAAAGTGCAATCACATTCGTAAATGAATGGCTTCTGGTTTTTGAAATGTAAATAAACCAATCTATTGTGATAAAACAATACAATTGCAATAACTGCATTAACCATCAAAGTGAAGTCTAACTAACTGTAGTCTTTAAACAAATCTGAATAAGGGAAAACATTGCAATAAAATAATGCAAACTGGTTAAACTTGAGAGTATCTGAGATCTGTCATGACAGAACATCGCTTCAATGATATCTGGCGCCATCTAGCGTCATGAATGGGTATAATGTCTAGACCGCGAATATAAAACGACCCCCACTTTTTTCAGTCTTATTTCAATGCAGAAAACACCGTCTTATATTCGGGCCAATACAGTAAATTCACAATTCATGGGAATAGGCTACCAAACATCAACACAGAGGTAAAAAAATGAACAACAAGAACGGTCAGTTTATCTGGCACTAACCCAAGGGCCTAAGTTTGAATAGGGATGGTAGAGACATAACAATAGCAACTTTTCAGGATGCTCAAATCGTCTCCACCAACTTTTAAGCAACTTTATTTCATTATATAAAGAATTCAAATATATAGGTAATTTAGATTGTTTTACCATATGTTGTAAGGATAGAATAGACTCTACCATTATTCAGGGAAGTATTTTTATTATGTTCAGACTTACATTTATCCCTTTTCACTCGCTGAATGTGCCGGTCCATTTTTGCCCCCTCAAACAAATGTTTGGTTGGCTGATAAATTGAAGCCCCCCGTCCCGCCACAAAGACACACACACAGACATACTCACACAACCCCGATAGATTCATGTCGACAACATGCCACCCCTTTCGGAGAGGAGGGATATTAGAAGTATTTTTCGGCCAGCAGCAACCGCTGTAAGTCATGTAAAAAGACATTAATGTTGTCGAGGTGGGGGAAACACCACTAATTTTGGGGGGGACAGAGCCTTCTCCATTGCTGCCACTTCCCTTTGGAACTCACTCCTTAAACCCATCCGGACCTGTTCAGATCTTCCTACATTCAAAAAATTGTAAAAAACTCACCTTTTTTAAATAGGCTTTTAATTTATAATTCTTTTCTCCATTGTTTTGTACTGCTCACGTTGTGTGAGCCTTTTCATTGTTTCAACTGTAAAGCATCTTTGAGCATTGGTAAAAGCGCTCTATAAATAAAATGTATTATTATTATTAATTTTGCTACTGAAAGTCAGAACTGTAACAGTTAGCATAACATTAAACTTGCTAACCGTCAAAACTACTGCGGTCAGGCCAGCCTCCACAAGGAACAATGAAGTCAAGCTACTCATCCTTTATTTGGAACATTGTTTGCATTGTAATTGCATTGTAATAGGATCCCTACCAATGTTGAGACCAAACCTACGCTCTTGCACTTTCCAGTAAAGCAGGTAGGAAGATGTAATTTGCACCTTCGCCTGTATAATTGCCACACGCGGCATAATATTGATGCTGCATTCACGTGTTGGTGGAGTAATAGAAAAAAATGATGCTCTATTAAATGGTGTCTATAAAAAGCACCAAACAGTCACTCAACTTGTGATATATTATTGGAGCATTAAAATAGGCTGCCCTTCTTTGTAGCAACCAGGTTTTTATCCCACATTACGACTTTACAACACATCAGAACCATTTTCTTACTTGGGAACTCAGGTCTCCCAATACACACGAATGCAGCATATCTCCTGAAAATGCTTCGCGGAAGTGTCAACTCACATGCCTATCACAGCCAAAGTTACATGCATAAATTACCATATATGGAGCCATGTGCAGATTGTATATATGGTGCGAATAGAGTAATATTACCATATTAAATATGCACATTCAGTAGATTATGCTACAGTATGTAGACTTATTATCAATACTGGGGTACGTGAACCAGTGAAATATGTCTGGCGACGCCCATGGTTATGCTTATTGACCAATAGACGTCTCTAAACTAAGATGCTTGGGATTTGTTATGTGAGCAGACCATTTGCATTCATGGTGCAAAAATGAAATGAACAATAAATGACTGAAAAATAACAAATTAAAAACTAATTCCATATGTCGTTTACTGTACTGAAGCTGTGTCCCTTTAAACCAGAAACACTGTGTGAGCCGTATGTGATATGGCAGTGCCTTATTGGCACTTTGCATTTGCACGTGATCCAAAAAACTGATGTTTGCATTATTTTGATTTCAACAATAAGGTACAATATAGGCATTTTTCCGTAACTTCAGTTGAAATTGTTCTCTCATTTTTCACATAATGTTAATTGGAAAACATTGAAGTTGTTACATTTATCATTATTAAAGTACCCAGTGGAGCATCCCAGTACAATTACCCATAATATGTTAAGTCCAAGTTTGCATAGGAACTGTAGGAACATAACAATACCAACTTTTCAGGATACTCAAATTGTCCTCACCAATTTTTAAGCAACCTTATTTGCATTATATAATGACTTCAATTACGTAGGTAATTTACATTGTCTTCCCATGTTGTAAGGATAGAATTAACCCTACCATTATTAAGTGAATTACAGTACTTTCAATATGTTCAGACGTACATTGACCCCTGTTTGACTTGCTAAATGGGCCAGTCCATTTTTTCCCTCTCAAAAGCAAGTTTGATTGGCTGCCGACTTAACACATACACACACACACACACACGCATGTTCACAGCCGGTGTTCTGTCACATTTTTCACCGATTATAATATTTGCTCCCGAGGCTTTTGTGGTGGTGAATAAGGACTCTTTTACAATCAGGAAGTTACATCATAAATATACACGCGCAACATGAATACGGCATAAATAAATGCTTAAAGACACGACATAGACATTAATGGAGAGAGAGCGGCGTGCAGTTGAGTTGTGTGAGGAAGTTTTCTACATGTCTGTCCATGATCAAACATAAGTAAATTTTCCTTTATCGAAGGTTTGTTGTGTTGACTTCGGAACCACTGCATTTGCGGCCATTTTTAACATTACGCGCATGTGCAGAACCTTTTTTTTTTTGCATTCCTGGATCATTAAGAAATTATTAACAAGTTTGTATTTCTTGTGGATGATTGTTAACTCATTTGCTCCCAAAAACGTATAAATACGTTCTATTCTTAATTGTTTCAGTGTCCCAAAGTCTTTTAAGTTTTTTTTTTTATTTTTATTTTTTTTACAAGAGACATCTCTGGGTTCTGATTCAATTTAGCTCCAAAGCACAAAGCTGAAAATCCATGTTAAAGCAATGAAACTGGCCACTGGAGGGTAGTAGTGCATTTGGTAAGACCCGCGAGCCGATTCAATGGCAACGAACTGCCGGGCCGCACAGCCAGGGCGCCGGTGGAAGACGACTGAATGGTCTCCAGGGTGCCAGTCGACGGACGACCGAGCAGAACAACATAGAAGACGCCCAGGATGCCAGGCGCTGGACGACCAAGCAGAACGACCGGGACCACCAGTGCAACGGACGATGCCGCCGAGCAGACCTCGCGGAGACTCCAAAAAATCCATCTTTATGAGACAGGCAGTGATGAGGGAAAAGTTTACCCGGCTGTCGAGGCCACAACAGCGTCATCCCTCAATTAGTTATGTGTAAAACAAATTGTTACTTTGCTATCAAATGCTCTATTTGTCTTGTTGTTTATGTTATTTTGTAAAAGGAAAAAAATATTCAGATGTTTGGGATGTAACTTAAGCGAAAAAAATTCTATTTGAATCGAAGGGTGTAAAACCTAAACCAATACATATGTACTGCAAAACCCCACCTCCCAAAAAAACACCTTCCCCTTTTTTTTAGTGTAAATCTACTAGAAATAAGTGAAATTATCTGCCAGTGCTTCAAGAAATTTTACTCAGATTTGTTAAAATAAAATAGCTAGTTGAAAATAAGCTTAACAGACTTATTTTAAGGAAAAAGTTTGTATATCTAATATTTTAAAAATTGTTTGTCAGAAATGTTCTTTATCCAAGAGTACGATAGATATTGTTGACAACATTATTTGAAAGCATTTTTTCCTGATTTAGGTGAAAAATGACCAACTTTGGGCTTGATAAGAACAAATACTGTAGTAATATTTACTTAAAGTAAGTGGAAGAATCTGACGCATTTATCTGTTAACTAGCCTTTAACACTCATAACAAGATGGAGAAAATTATTTTCTATTTATTTTATTTTTTAGATTTAAGAAAAATTATCAGATTAAGACCCTATACTGTAAATTTGCAGTGTGAAAGTAAGTATAAGTTAATGCAGATTTATTTTGCATTAATCATTTAGTTTTTAGCCTATCAATTAATTAGATTAATATTGGTGAGAAATGAAGCCTGACCCCCGTTCACCCAATCTGTTTGATCTTATTATTGCCCCGTCCCCAGCAAAAAGTGTTCATGCAAGTTATGCTGTTATATCACCCCTACCAATATTGAGACCAAACCTACGCCCTGGGTTAAAGAGCATACGACAGGAGAAAAAAAGTCTTAAATAGCATTATTATGTGAATTAGAATCATATTTTGAGACGATTCGACTATATTCAACAATTTAGCGAAGCGTAGATGACGAGAAATTAATCTTTTAATCTGCCGGTTAGCCACGCCTACCATTATAGGGCTCTAGCGTCCCCAACAGGTGGATGACGTCAGTGGGAGACTGGACTCATCGGTTTTACTATTCAGCCCATTGAGGGGGAATTATTCAGAACGAGGAAAACGCGACGAAGAGAGACGCAAAATGTCATTGTTTCAGTCTCTCTACTCCAATATTTTTACAGGATATTCTTTTTATCCAAGTATTTTTCCCCAATAGCTAAATAAATGGCTTGAGAAGGACCAGTCAGCCCGTCGAGGGGGAACTATTCAGAACGAGGAAAACGAGAAGACAAGAGCTGCAAAATGTCATTGTTTCTGTCTCTTTACTTCAATATTTTTACAGGATATTCTTTTTATCCAAGTATTATCCCCAATTGCTAAATAAATGGTATAGTCATGACAAATAACAGTCTTGTGCTAAATGGAATATGAAATAATACAAATGCACTTATTCAGGACGACATGGCAAAATTACTCCATAACGGTCAAAACTGTCGACTTCACCTTTACTCTCACACCTCCCGAACGATATTTTATGACACCTGAATCGGACATATGTCGTTTCCCTTCCCCGGCTTCGGAGAATGTAAACAAACTAAGAGGTGTGACAGCTAGCCGACATGCTAACCCGAACCGAGTGATGTTTCAAAGTCTTTGAAGCGGAAAATCACACATAACTAGCCCGGATTATTTGACATGACGACTGGGTTGTCGATTGTCTTCGCGGATCGGCAAACCGCCCGGCGGAGAGCAATTTCCAGTGCGTTGCCCGGAGGAAGGCGGCTGCAGTTGTTGTGCAGCTAACGTGCAGCTAACGTGCAGCTAATGCGCACGAGGAGAGCTTTTTATATGCCTATCAATGATCAAACGTAAGTAATCCTTTATTTAAAGAAAGTTTGTAGTGTTCACTTTGTAATTGCTGTATTAATAGTTGACATAATACAAAACAAGATGTTTACTCACTTCCTCGTAAGTCCAATGGTCCCACAGTAGTAGGGCTTGGCCAATATCCACGGTGAATGGGAACCTTTTGAAACTCCAAAAAGGCGCACACTCCTCTCCCTCATAAAGCAAGGTTTTTCTGCAGCCGTTTGGCTGGCGTGATGCGAAAAATAAATGTATTAATCTGCAAAATCAGCTGAATCCTTAGTCCTCATACACAACAGTACGGCTGTATAGTGAAGAGGACGCCTTCATCCGTACACGTCACAGCGCCCTCCTCCTCAATGCAAGACCGAAGCCGGAAGTCACTCATTTTCATGGCGCGGGATTCAAAAAACTAAATAAATATAGCGATCGCTTCCACACACATCCAAGCGGTCCATATCATTCAGGAGCATAAAATACCGCGTGTATTATGAAATAAACATGTTTTTTCGTGTCACATGCCCTTTTTAAGCCCAATACCACATATACTATCAGTATCTGACTTTTGGAGTTGGACAATATCGGGATATCGGTTATCGGTTAAAGGGTCATTATTGGACAATTCTACTTACAATTTGTGTGTGTGAAACTATCTGCAGTCAGCCATGGTCAATACTGGTGGTTGTACTTAGAAACACTGCTTTACAGGCTACACAGCGTAAAAAGTCAAATCAAAATTAAACGCAGGTTTCATTCAAGTCAATGATTGTAAAAGTGGCATGTAGTTATAGTAGCATTTTCACACAGTCACACACACAAACCAGGCAAGCAGGTAGTATTGCATTGAATAATTATAATTATGACACCACACTCCCCAAATTCATACTGTTGCGACATCACCGCAACAATTTACACACAAACTGCAAAAGTGTGCAGGCGTGTGTGCTTGTGTGGGAAGTGTGTTTCTTCAAACAACAGAAGCAAGTTTGCACACATATGCACATAAGAACACAAAGCATTGCCATGGCAACGCCGCACCCAAATTCCTCCAAACAAGTTGGATCGTGAATCTGGCCAGGGGCAGGGTCAGCACGAATATGTCACCTGTCAATCACACGTCTCACACACATACACTGTAAACATTAGAAGAAAAACGTGAAGTATGAAAATGATGATTGAGATGGATGTGTTACAACCATATTTTAAACATCAAACAAGTATTTTGCACATTTTGCAGCAGACCGTGTGTAACAATACACTGATATGGACGGAAAATCGATTGGTCGAGCAATGATCCAATCAAATGGATGGAAATGCAAAACATGGCTTGTAAATACAGTGGGGCAAATAAGTATTTAGTCAACCACTAATTGTGCAAGTTCTCCCACTTGAAAATATTAGAGAGGCCTGTAATTGTCAACATGGGTAAACCTCAATCATGAGAGACAGAATGTGGGAAAAAAAAAACAGAAAATCACAATGTTTGATTTTTAAAGCATTTACTTGCAAATTATGGTGAAAAATAAGTATTTGGTCAATACCAAAAGTTCATCTCAGTACTTTGTTATGTACCCTTTGTTGGCAATAACGGAGGCCAAACGTTTTCTGTAACTCTTCACAAGCTTTTCACACACTGTTGCTGGTATTTTGGCCCATTCCTCCATGTAGATCTCCTCTAGAGCAGTGATGTTTTGGGGCTGTCGTTGGGCAACACGGACTTTCAACTCCCTCCTCACCCCGTGGCATCAAAATGATAACAAGAACGGGGAGCAAAAATCCCGGAACCACACGGGGGGACCTAATGAATGACCTACAGAGAGCTGGGATCACAGTAATAAAGGCTACTATCAGTAACACAATGCGCCACCAGCGAGTCAAATCCTGCACTGCCAGACGTGTCCCCCTGCTGAAGAAAATACACGTCCAGGCTCGTCTGCAGTTCGCTAGAGAGCATTTGGATGATCCAGAAGAGAACTGGGAAAATGTGTTATGGTCAGATGAAACCAAAACAGAACTTTTTGGTAGAAACACAGGTTCTCTTGTTCGGAGGAAAAAGAATACTGAATTGCACCATACCCACTGTGATGCATGGGGTGTAAACATCATGCTTTGGGGCTGTTTTTCTGTAAATGGACCAGGACGACTGATCTGTGTAAAGGAAAGAATCAATGGGGCCATGTATTGAGAGATTTTGAGTGAAAATCTCTTTCCATCAGCAAGGGCATTGAAGATGAGACGTGGCTGGGTCTTTCAGCATGACAATGATCCCAAACACACAGCCAGGGCAACAAAAGAGTGGCTTCAAGGTCATGAAGTGGTCTAGCCAGTCTCCAGGTCTCAACCCCATAGAAAATCTGTGGAGGGAGTTGAAAGTCCATGTTGGCCAACGACAGCCCCAAAACATCACTGCTCTAGAGGAGATCTGCATGGAGGAATGGGCCAAAATACCAGCAACAGTGTGTGAAAAGCTTGTGAAGAGTTACAGAAAACGTTTGGCCTTGGTTATTGCCAACAAAGGGTACATAACAAAGTATTGAGATGAACTTTTGGTATTGACCAACTACTTATTTTCCACCATGATTTGCAAATAAATTCTTCAAAAATAAAACACTGTGATTTTCTGTTTTCTTTTTCCACATTCTGTCTCTCATGGTTGAGATTTACCCATGTTGACAATTACAGGCCTCTCTAATATTTTCAAGTGGGAGAACTTGCACAGTTAGTGGTTGACTAAATACTTATTTGCGCCACTGTATGTTATTTTTTATAACAACTTTTCTCTCAAATGCATACCTGTCAAGTTGTACGGTTTCGGCGTAATTCTTACAAGTGAGTACTGATTTTTAAATGTGTACGCTGTACGTTCAAAATCTGTACGTTTTTTTTTCTCCATTTGATATTTTGTCACCGTTTCGGCAACGAGACAATGTGCATTACGATGCGATACTGCGTTGGTTGAATGACGCGAGAAAAGTCAGAGACACTGAGAGAGAAGAGTTTTGTGACGCTGTAGCAAACGCGATGCTAGGCTAGGTGGCTCTAATATTTCCTGACTGTAGCCGACAGCCTACAATCTACGCCTAGATATCAAATGCTTATAGAACTACATGCGAAATGACAGACAGCGGCGTTACTAAACAGCCGCCATTTTGAAGCAGGACTCCTCAGAAAGGCTCTGTTGTAGTAAACCTTCCCAGCGAACTTAAGTGACTTTTTATCTAAAATACTCCTAAATCGGCAAAATCTCGAACTATCTTTAAATGATGAAACAGTTTTAAAACTTTAACATGTCGAAAGTAGACAAAAGGGAACTAATGCAAAAACGGTAGAAATTTTAACAACTTTAACAGTTGATTCACAACATTAAATGATTTCCACACATAGCAAAGGTTAGTTTTTTTTTGTTTTGTTGTTTTTTGTTTTTTTTCTAAATGAAAAAAAAACATGAAAGGTAACACCAGTTACTTTGCCAAGTAATACTCTTACCTTCAGGTAACTGAGTTACTAACTCAATTACTTTTTGGGAGAAGTAATTTGTAACTAATTAATTACTTTTTAAAAGTAAGATTAACAAGACTGGCCATTAAAGATGAAGTCTGCAGAATGCAAAGTGACGAAAGCGGAGATTTCATTCTGCCAATTCATTGCCGAACACAATTTGCCCGCAACTATTGCTGATCACTTCTCAGAATTAGCAAAAGAAATGTTCCCTAACTCAAAGATTGCATCGGTAAGTTAATTTTATCAATTGACCTTTTTAATTTATATTGGACACACTAACGAAATACCTTCAAGTCAAACTGAATTGCGAGCTGAAGTGCCATGAAGTGCAGCCATCAAGACATGATAGAAATTGCCAAAAGTGTTATAACAAAAGTCACTGTTAAATGTTAGTAATCATGATGTAGCTGAAGATATTGTTCTTTGATTGCACCAGGTTATATCTTACAATATTACCAATGAATTCATATTATTTTTAAAATTGAGTTTTGTTTTTGTTTCATATTGCACGCTATATACATCGTTGGAAGATTAGTCAACAATTTGTAAGGGCATACGTCACTATTTGTAAGATTGTCAACGGCCCCGGGTTGACAGGTATGCAAATGTCAGAATTTTTTCAGGAACATTATTGTAAAAATGGCTTTTTTTGTGTTGTTTTTTATGATTAGAAATCATGACTAAATGTATAAATGAATGAATGAATGTATAAATGAATGAATGACTAAAACAGAAATACGCATTGGTAACACTCTAAAGCAGGGGTCCTGTCGTATAGAGCCCCTACCTAGCTTGTTTTCCATGTCTCCCTCCTCCAACACACTTGAATCAAATAATCAGGAAACTTATCAAGCTCCAGGCTTTCTGAAGAGCCAATCATTTGATTTAGGTGTGTTAACGGTTGCTAACCACCATATGATATTGTTTCTCCACAACTGGATTCATTACCTTATTACTATTCATCCTTCAGACAGCCGCTGCAAACAGAAATGTTGTTTAATCCATCTGCAGGCAACCGGGAGATCATTATGACACTTTGCGGGTGTGCGCTGGTCCTCACCGGAAACGCCGTCTTCCTTAAGGCAAAACACTACCACTTTTGTCCACCGGCGTCACTAAAATCGACCAAAACTGAAACGTTACCTAGTGTTGTTTTAATTGCTTAGCGATAATTGATTGTTACCAATAATTGATCAACCAGTATGACAATTGATTAATTGGTAGGTCAATAATTTATCAAATGTTTAGCGATAATAAATTTATAGATGAAAAAGACTCAATCGTGCAGCGATAGGACGATTAATCAGTACTGATAATCAATTACCAAAATTTTCAGACTATAAGCCACTACTTTTTTTCCCTCATTTTGAATCCTGCAGCTTATAGTCCAGTGCAGCTTATGTGTTGAATTATTTGGGTTAATAGGTAACATTTCATTTGACATTGGCGACATAAGACTGTCATACAACCGTCATAATTAAGACATGACACTATCATAGGCATTACTGAATGCTTAAGACCAAGGGCATAGGTTTGCATAGGGACGGTAGGGACATAACACCACCAACTTTTGATACACTTAGAATTTCATTATTTTGAAACACTAATTTAGAATTTTGAAATGTATTTAGAAAAAAAAAAAAAGATGGATGCAAGTCAACACATGCATTTGCAGGTTCCATGAGAAAAAAAAAACAGATTTAGCTAAGGTTATTAATATTAGAGTGCTTATTACACATATTCATTTAGATTTTTCTTTTTTTACAAATTTGAAAAAAGTACCATTAGGACCTTATTTTTTAAATTTTGAGATTCTCTGACAATTGCTTCGCGTTGCAGGCTTTAAAGGGTTAAGGATGCTCAAATTGTCCCCACCAACTTTTAAGCAACCATATTTGCATTTTATAATGATCTCAGTTATATAGGTAAATTAGATTGTCTTCCTATAAGTTGTAAGTATAGAATTGACCCTACATTATATTCAGATTTACATTTACCCCTTTTCACTTGCTGAATGTGCTGGTCCATTTTTTTTTTAAACGCACGTTTGATTGGCTGATGTCTAGAACCCTCACATTTACACAATCCCGACAGAAATACATGTCGCCATGCCGCCTCCTCCGCCCCCTTTGAAGAGGTTGGATATTAGAAGTTTTTTTTTTCAGCCAGCAGCATCCACTTTAAGTAATGTAAAAAGACATCAATGTTGTGAAGGGGGGGAACACACCACTAATTTTGCACCTGAAAGTCTGACCTGCATTAGAGTTAGCATAACATTAAACTGTGTGAACTTGCTAACCTGTAAGACTCGAGTAGAAAGTTGCTTAGAGACATGTCTTCCTGTACTTTTTCTACTGTTAACATGAATCCAACTGTGCATTTTGTGCATTTATTCCCTAATTAAAATGTATTTTCTATCTCATCATTAAAAAAATATTTTTATTTTCAGCCGATGCACAATATTTTAACCCCCCCCACGCCCCCCAAAAAAAAGCAAAAACACAACCACTGTAAATTTCCTTTAAATGAAGCATGCATTTTGAAAAATGACTTTCTCCCATGAAAATAATTTCATTGTAACTTTTTTCATTTTTACGTTGGGACCAGCTATATTTGAGAAATGTACCCAATCTGTTTGGTCTTATTAATGTCCCGTCCCAAGCAAAAAGTGTACATGCAGGTTACTCTGTTATAGCGTTCCTACCTGTGTTGAGACCAAACCTACGCCCTTGCTTAAGACAGATGTCATTAATTGTTATCTGACAGATTATGTCAACTCAATTTATGTCCAGCTCGGATCTTTTACATCCATTCAAAACTGTGATAATTTTTCGGATAACACTAAATGACATGTTCTAACCATTAATTAATGCTCATCACAGTGTCATGTCATAATTATGATTGTCTGATGACAGTCCTATGGCGCCACTGTCAAATAAAGTGTTACAAAATACCATAACTAGCTATTAATGAAACAACTTGAACAGTAACTGAAAAAATAATTGGCACAGAAAATTAATTTTGATTGTTGTTTACATCTGTAGTGTTGCAGTGCATGCTAGGAGGCATGTTGGACAACAAAAGTGTTGACAGCAGGTGGCAGCAGAGGTTGACTGTCTCCCCCAAGGGAGAAGTGATGGCCAAATGAAGCTTCTTGAAGCAACTTTATGGTGGTTCATTTCATTCATTCAGTTTTATGACAGTCATATGAAGCTGCTGTCAAAAAGTGTGACAGATTAATATCTTTTGGTGCAAATATCCCATAATACAGTGAGGACAGCTGCAATTTAAAGTCCATTGTGGCTGATCTATGAATAAATGGCATTTTCTTGTCAAATTTGGTGGGTGGCGGCTAATACAAGTAGTCAGGTGCGCCTTATAGTCCGAAAATTACGGTAATCGATACGGAAAACCGATTACTAGACGATCAGGGGTCATTTATTCATTTACCGATCAAGAATCGATGGATCCTTGAGCAATAATCAATGAATCGACAATCAGGAACCGATTGTTTAGTGACAAATAATCGGTTCCAATAATTACTCATTTACGATAATCAATAAGATAGGCCAAGAATAGATTAATCGTTCCCCTATAATCGATCAGTCAGTAGACAATCGATTAATTGGCGGTTTGTAATTGATCAAATGTAGCGAAATCATCGATTAATAGATGATCAAGAATTGATTAATCGTGCAGCGATCAGACGATTAATCAGTACCGATATTTGAATAATCGATGCTGAAAATCAATTACTCGCCGATCAAGGATCAATTATTCATTTTTTGATAATGATTCACCTCTAACCGATCAATCGGCACTTATAATCGATTTATCGTTTAGCGACAGAATTAAGAATCAAGTCTGAATTCTCACTTTAAAAGTCAGAATCGTTCCAAGTATCTGTTTTTCTTCACAGGTCATAATTTTCCTCAGTTTTTACATGCATTTTACCGTAAAAGTCTGCCACTCGCAGATGCCAGTATTTTATTGTAAATTTAGCTTCTTTTTGTTTTTTTTCAAATTCCACAGGATTCACTTCATACTTTTTCCTCCCACTGCATGTGTGCATAGATGGGTATACATCCCTCATCAATGAGAAACACTGTTGTGTTGGACGTGCAGGGGCTCGTTGAAACGTGGAATGCTTCAAATTCCAAAAGGGGTCTCCAGCATTGGTTGGAGGGCGGGGGGTTCCGACCCTCTCTCATAAAAGGAGCCATCCTTTCCTCCCGGCGCATCCATCTGTCGATCATGGCGTCCTTCGCCCGCTTCTCTGGCGGAAGTCGTGTCGGTGCCCGGCGGGCCACCAGCTTGTACGCCGGGGGCCGAGGGGTCCGCATCTCCAGTGCGGCCGCCCCCATGTGTCTCTCCTCCGGCACCGCCTTTGACTTAGCGGACGCACTGGACGCTACCGACGGCGAGAAGGGGACCATGCAGAACTTGAACGGTCGCTTGGCGTCCTATCTGGAGAAGGTGCGCAAGCTGGAGGAGGCCAACGGAGATCTAGAGCTGAAGATCCGGAACTTCTTGGAGAACTCTAGCACGCCGGAGACCCGAGACCGGAGCGCCTACGAGGAGTCAATTAGAGACCTTCAGGAGCAGGTCAGAAGCAACATCAGGGCCTTTAGAGCAGGGGTGTCCAAACTTTTTGCAAAGGGGGCCAGATTTGGCATGGTAAAAATGTGGGGGGCCGACCTTGGCTGACGTCCTTTACGTAGAACAATATATTTAAGCAAAATTTAGCAAGCCATTCAGTGTGTCACATTTGCTTTTTTTTTTTTTTTTTTTTTTAATGAATAACAATCTACAATCAACAATCTAGCCTTTGCGGCGTTCTCTTTCGACTCTCGGGTTCTTGCGAAATACTACTGCTGAGAAATCAAACTAGCTTCAAGTTGCTTCAATTTCTCGCTGCGTATCTTCCCTGTAATCTTGTCGTACATGTCAGCGTGTCTTGTTTGGTAATATCGCCTCACATTGAAATCTTTAAAAACAGCGACTGTCTCTTTGCAAATGAGGCAAGACACAGTTGTTGAGTATTTTAGTGAACAAATAGTCCAATTTCCACCTATCCTTGAAGCATCGGCCGTCACAGTCAACTTTTTTTTGTTGATTGTCGCCATTTTAGAAAATTGGAAGTAGAGGGTCACACGGCGTAATGTTGCTGCAACAAACAACAAACCTGCAACATGAAGCAATTATCAGAGAATCCCAAAATTTGAAAAATAAGGTCCTAATGAAACCTTTTTTTTCAAATTTGTGAAAAGAAAAGTCAAAATGAATACGTGTAATAAGCGGTGTAACCCATGCTAAATCATGTTTTTTCTTATGGAACCTGCAGATGCATGTGTTGACTTGCATCCATCATTTTTTTTCCCCAAAAAGAAATGTCAAAATTTTAAATTAGTCTGAAAATCGTGAAATTTTAGGTGTATCAAATGTGATACATTTGGCAATAAAGGGTTAAAGTGCTGCTGCCTTTTAGTGGGTAAATGAGGAGCAGCATTTCGTGTGTAAGCTACTTCATATGCTGGTTGCAGTACTGCTGACCAATTTATTAAGTCTGTGTGCGGGCCAGATGTTATTGATTTTATGACAGAGGCTGGGGCCGGATGAAATTTGACCACGGGCCGCATTTGGCCCTTGGGCCGGACTTTGGACATGTCTGCTTTAGAGGATGCTAAAGGGCATCAGCAATCATTCACTCCCAACCTCTCCCTGGACATGTAGTGCTGCCATTGGCAGTCAATGAGTGAAAATACATTAGTGCTGCAAATTTTATCATCTTACCATTTAGACTGCATTAAGATATTTCAACGAAAATGGTAATGTATTCAAGAATTAAGTTCAAAGGTGTTATGGTTGTTTGAACATTTAATTTAGTAAATCTTTTACGTACACTAGGGGGGGAGCACGCATACCATAGGTGGTACTTGCACCACACTTTGAGAACCACTGGTTAAATTAATATGAGTAAAGAAACAGTAAAACTAATTAACCACAGTACATTTTTCAGGTAGGCTATTCTGTACTTTTTTTTCTCGGTGTCATATATGAAAACAGGTATTTTGTACTTTCTACTCCTTATATTGAACCACTCTGTAAAATATCAGTACTTCTACTTTTGTCATGTATGTCTTTGAAGTACTGTATACAAAAAATATGATTAACAAAAATTTGAATAGGACTTCACACAATCTAGGGGACTGTAATATACAACCCCTAGCAAAAACTATGGAATCATCAGTCTCCGACGAGCACTCACTCAGACATTTTATCATGTAGAACAAACTCATATAAAAAGCTTGAAAAAAAAAAAAAAATTTAGTTCAAAAGTGCAACTCTTTAGCATTCAGAAAATCTAAAGGAAATGAATAAAAAACTTTATGGTGGTCAGTAAATGTTACTTTTACAGAGCAAGTGCAGGGAAAAATATATGGAATCATTCCATTCTGAGGAAAAAAATATGGAATCATGAGAAACGCACAAAGAAATAACAATCAAAACGCATATCTAGTATTTAATAGCACCACCTCTGGCTTTTGTGACAGCTTGCAGTCTCTGAAGCATGGACTTGATGAGTATTCTTCATGAATATTGAATATGAATATAATTGATTGCCGTTGCCAGCATTTTTTACAATTTTTTTTCTATTCCCACGACAGGTTGAGATCTGGGCTATTTGTAGGCCATGACATTGACTGGATGAGTCTTTCTCCAAGGAATGCTTTAACAGTTTTAGCTCTGTGGCTTGATGCATTGTCATCTTGGAAAATAACAAACATATTTTCAATTGAAGGGATAAGAAAGCTGTCCAAAATTTCAATGTAAACTTGTGCATTTGTTGACAATTTAACCACAGCCACCTCCCCAGTGCCTTTGCCTGACATGGAGCCCCATATCGTCAAGGACTGATGGAATTTTGATGTTTTCTTCAGGCAGTTATCTTTGTAAATCTCACTGGAACAGCACCAAACAAAAGTTCCAGCATCATCACCTTGTCAAGAGTCAAGAATCTGCTTTGGACAAGGTGTCAAGAGCCAAGAATATGCATTGCACTTTTGAACTAATTCATTATTTTTTCAAGCTTTTTATCAGAGTTTGTTCTACATGATAAAATGTCTGAGTGAGTGCTCGTCCGAGACTAGTGATTCCATACTTTTTGCTAGGAGTTGTACTATTCAGTGGGTCACATTTGGCCCCTTGGCCACAAATTTGAGGTGCCTGCATTAGATGAACTCAAACTGATTGTGTTAAATGTTTGTTTTAAGTGTACCTAAAATCACATTAAATCCATCCAAGGAACTTGAATCGAATTGTGACAGACTGCTATATTGTCAAATATCGAATCGCTGTTTAAAGAATCATCTCGTATTAAAAATGTTACACCCTTAACTCTAACAAATAGAGTCATCTTTTACATCTTGTATTTCAGATCCTTGATGCCACTCGCACTAATGCGGCCCTCCAACTGGACATCGATAACGCCAAAATGGCGGCAGACGACTTCAAGGTCAAGTGAGTCCAACTTATCGGTAGGGTTGGGTATCGTTTCAATTTGAACGGTTCCGATTCCATGTTTCGATTCTGCTTCCAAACGATTCTCGATTCCTTTAATGGACAGAGTCAAAAAAATTGCATAGTTTATATTAATTTCCCAACTTCTTGATTAATTTTTAAAATTAAATGAACTTTCAATTAACTATGAATTTCACAGAGGGCTATTTTTAACTCATATATAGTTATCAGTCTTTGAGAACTTCAATATGATGAAGTTTCTTTCCACAGGAGTGCACTTTCACAAAGATGATTATTTTTCCATAGCTCACGGAGAAAACATTTACACATATTCTTTTGCCTATGTTTTAGAGTGTCTTAAGCAGCAGGCATTTTTACATGTTATTGAGCTCCCACTAATGGGCTAACCTGGTGCAGAATATCAAACAAACAAACAAAAAAACCAACTAGTAAAACTTAGTCCAGATTAGCAGCAGGTACAGTATAAAATCAGAAATCAGTTTTTGCTGAGGAAAATGATCATATCTGCCTTCTCAGGAAGTAAGCATGAGCATTCTGGACATATTGTCTCCTGCAGTGGAGAACACATATTCACTGGGTGTGGATGAAGCTTGAATGAATATGGATGAATATGAAAAAGCGAGATATAGTCGCAAATATTACATAGGGGTAAGGTAACTGTGAGCCGCTGTGCACTTTACATACATGTACCTTAGCTGGGAGCTACGACGAAGAAGTAATACATTTTTTTATTGATTATAATTTGATGTAGAAGAGGCAAAATAATGATTTCCTTATTTGTAAAGCCAATTCTAAAACAAAAGATGCTTTTAATACTGTTGATTTTAACGGAGACGGCAACGCGCTACGTAAACTATGTAACTGCTTATATAGCTACATTAGCCTGATGTAATAATACAACTTATTCTCGTACTATTCCATCCATCCATTATCTACCGCTTAATCCTGGGGCAGCAGAAGGCTTTATTTACTTATAATAATAATATATAATTTATTCTTTTACTTACCTGGTTCTAACTGGTTAGAGGACCAGCGCAGCGTGTCAAATACGGGGCACTCAGCAATCCACTACTCGGCACTTGTATTCCATGATTCTGGAGGTGCTTAATCATATTGGTCGTACAGCCACCTTTGCACGATGTAGCTGTGTTGCAAATGTTGTTTTGAGCTGACTGGTTATTTTTCTTTGTGAAGTTGAGCCAAACTTTTGAGCGCCGCTGCACCGTGTCCATGGTTGAAATCAAGTTGCAATGCACAAAGACATGCTTTATGTGGCTTCTTGTAAGTGGTGTTCGGCAGCTATTTTTTTCCGTTCGGAGGTCAGGGCATCAAAATATGGAATCAAAATGTTTTAATTCGAACTGTTCCGGGAGAACCGGAGTGTTAGTCCCAGATCCCATCGATGCTCGATGCCCAACCCTACTTATCAGTCATCTCCAGGCCGCACCCGTCACAAGTCATTTCAATGTTTACACTGCAATAGTTGACACTTTGTGTTCTTGGACTCGAGGTATGACAACGAGTTGACAGCGCGCCAGGCAGTGGAAGCCGATGTGGGGGGTCTGAAGCGCATTATGGATGAACTGACGCTAAGTCGCTCCGACTTGGAAATGCAGGTAGAAGGTCTGAAGGACGAATTGATCCAACTGAAGTTGAACCATGAGGAGGTGAGAGCAGCCTCGGCAAAGAACTGAAGCCTACAAGGTAGTATATCCTAACACCTAACGTCCACAGGACCTCATGGACCTGCGTTCCCAGATGAGCGGACAGGTCAACGTGGAGTTGGACGCCGCCCCTCAGCAGGATCTCTCGGCCATCTTGGCCGGAATCCGAGAACATTACGAGAACGTGGCCTCAAAAAATCGTACAGATCTGGACATCTGGTTTCAGGCCAAGGTGAGCGGGAAAGCTTTTGAGCAACGACATACTGTATGTGTTCTTAACTGAGCATACGTCCAGACAGCAGAGCTCAACAAGGAAGTGGCTGCGAGCACCGAGACCCTGCAGACATCCAAGAGCCAAATGAGCGAAGTCAGAAGAAGTGTTCAAAACCTGCAGATCCAACTGCAGGCGGAGCTCAGCCAAGTAAGTCTTCAGTAGAGATAACACTCCCTTCAACTTTTGTCTATTTAATTTGCTGCAATTATTCAATCTGGCAGAAAGCGGCTCTGGAGGGAACGCTGGCTGAGACAAAAGCTCGCTATGCTGCCATGTTGTTAGGCTACCAAAGGCAGGTGGAGAACTTAGAGGAGCAGCTGGCTCAGCTGCGGGGTGAAGTGGAGAATCAGAAGGTCCAATTTAGTGAGCTTTTAGACATCAAGAACCGTCTGGAGCTGGAGATCGCAGAGTACCGCCGCCTGATTGATGGAGAGATGATAAGGTCAGCAACAGGTCTTAAAAAAAAGCCAAAAATACATACTGAAGACCTTTTTTGTCATGTGACTTGTGTCTTGGTTTGCAGTTTGTCAGAAGTCCGCTCTGTCCAACAAGCAGCCGTAATTAGCAAGGATACCTCAGAAAGCGATGGAGACGGCAGCTCAGACACCGAATGAGACGTCAGAATATTTGTGTCATCGCAATAAAAACAAATGTGGAGAACTGATGTGTTTTTTGATCAACAAAAACATTCCATTGTTTGCTTCACTTTAAACAAAAACAATAAACTGAGTCAAAGCGCATACAGCTGATTGTTTACTGCCAGACAGATTTTGTCCCCCATTCTTCATTTTATCTGTTCCCTTCGGCTGGTTGTACCTGAAATCAATTTTGTTGATCTGAAATATGTGCAAATGTTTTTCTATTCAATTTTCGAAGTTACCTTTCAGAGCTGATGATGAAGATGACAATTGCACATACAAAAATGTATTAGTTTGGCATTGATCTCTTATTGTGCAACTGGAAATCATATCACCTGTCAGTGACCCATCCAAAAAGGCTTCACAACCCCCACCAGTGGCTGAAAATCATTGGTAAAAACATCACTAAACTAAGGGTGGGGTAAACGATAAAACAATCAAATACCTAATCATTTTGCGGAGCATATAGTTAACGTTAAAGTTGGAGGTGCAGCCACTGCTGGTGGTCATTTCAGGCGTGTCTTCACATCATTTACATTTCTTGGACCGGCAGAACCAGTCAGCAATTAGTAGACAAATTGCTTAGGGGGAGCTTAGAAGCGTGGCGGGAATGTAGCTGTCACCTAGGGCAGCAGGGTGTGTTCACGGGCATCACTCTGAGTTGGAGAAGCGGCGAGTTGTGAACATACCAGACCTGCTGGAAGCCACCTGGGTGTTTTCCAAGCCTGGGGACACTGCGACCCCTCCGGAATATTTCGAATCCCAGCAGGAGGGTGCGGCCCAGCTCAACCCAACCATGAAAGGTTTAAAAGGCACCGTGGTTCGAATAGGTCTTCAGTCTCGTCAAGATGGCCTCCCTCTCCAGCCGCAGCTACATCTCATCATCTCGTACCGGCAGCATGTACGGCGGGTGGAGTAGTTCCGGGGTCCCTGTCTCCAAAGTTAGCTTGGCTACCGGCAGCGTGTACGGTGGTGCAGGCGGATCCGGGGTCCGTATCTCCAAGGTCAGCTCGGCCATGGCCGGAGCAGGCGGCTTCAACCTCGCCGATGGCATCGACATCTCTGCCAACGAGAAGTTCACCATGCAGAACCTGAACGACAGGCTGGCCAACTATCTGGACAAGGTGCGCAAGCTGGAGGCGGCCAACGCTGAGCTGGAGCTGAAGATCAGGAACTTCCTAGCGAGCAAAAGCAGTCCACAGAGCCACGACTGGACTGGCTTCTTTGTGCGAATCAATGATCTGCAGGAGAAGGTGAGCGCAGCTCTAATGAACATTCATTAGTAGTGAACTCTACACCCTGAATATTTGGGATTGTGTACTGCCAGCACTGAATTGAATGAGTCGCTCCTATCTAAGCTGTTATTGTTTGTGTGACTTAGATCCAAAATGGTGCCAGGACAAATGCAGCCCTGGTTCTTGCTATTGACAACGCCAAGCTGGCTGCAGAAGACTTCCGTGTCAAGTCAGTGATGCAGCAAACAGACTTGAGAAACTCTTGTTTACAATCTGAAAAGGTTGAGCTTAGGCAACTGGGCTTCAAAACTGAAGAAGTCTTTTTGGTTAAAAAAACTGAAACCTCTAACTTCATAAAAGAAGAGCCCAATTACCTTCACTCGACCAACATCCAGTCCAAAATGTGTTTATGAGAACTTTGCATTGGTGCACAGGTACGACAACGAGTTAGCTATGCGCCAGGCGGTGGAGGCCGATGCCGCTGGTCTGAAGCGGGTTCTGGATGAGCTGACGATGACTCGGGCCGACTTGGAAATGCAAGTGGAGGGTCTGAAAGAGGAATTGATCTACATGAAGAGGAACCATGAGGAGGTGAATGCAGCCTGGAGAGAGATTTGACGGCTAAACATGGAAGTCCATCCAACCCTCACTACTGTTCACAGGACCTCATTGCCCTGCGGTCCCAGATGACCGGACAGGTCAACGTAGAGTTAGACGCTGCCCCTCAGCAGGACCTCTCCGCCATCCTTGCCGGAATTCGAGAACATTACGAAAACGTCGCTGCCAAGAACCGCAGAGACCTGGAAGCCTGGTTCAACGCCAAGGTGAGTGTGAAAGCTCTTGATTGTTTTTTAAAAATCAACGACATCTCCGCGTCTTTAACTAAGCCTTTGTCCAGACGGCCGAGCTCAACAAGGAAGTGACCGTGAGCCTGCAGACGTCCAGGAGCGAGATGAGCGAAGTGCGCAGAACTTTACAGAACCTGCAGATCCAATTGCAGGCTGAGCTCAGCCAGGTAAGTCGCCCATAGCCTTCACCTGATCTAGCACTTTGTAAAGTGAGATGACATTTCATTGTAGCAGACTTGCGATACCTTTCTTTCTATTCTAACCTTGCTCTGATTGTTCGGCTTGGCAGAAAGCAGCTCTGGAGGGAACGCTTGCCGAGACTCAAGCCCGTTACGCCGCCATGTTGCACGGCTACCAGAGGCAGGTGGCGCTCTTAGAAGAGCAGTTGGCGCAGCTTAGGGCTGAAGTGGAGAACCAAAAGCTCCAGTTTGCTGAGCTTCTAGACATCAAAACACGTCTGGAAATGGAGATCGCAGAGTACCGCCGCCTGATGGACGGAGAGGTCACCAGGTGAGTAACTAGGGAACAGTGTCACGAACCACCCCTTTAAACAGGCTAACTAAAGTTCTACTTTGTTCTCGTCTTGCAGCAGCACCACCACCACCACCAAAGCCAATCGGGGTGTCGTCATTGTGCAAGAGGTCAACACCAGGAGCGTGAGATAAGAAGGAAGATCATCAACACCAAACCTTCTCAATAAATATCATTTCTGATGCCAGTGCTGTTGTTTTTATCGGCACCACTCCGTCCATCATACATCCAGTGGGCTCATGCTGGACTAGTCACCATTCACATGACAGCCAAAAATAAAGCAACAAAACTATGAAAGTTTGTCTTCAATGAACCCAAGCTAAGCTTTTTGGAGAATTTGTTGTCAAGCTTGTGAGCAGTATTTGGAAAGACTGTCTTTACTTGGATATTCCTCATAAAAGACGTGGTCCTGTCTTGGTCTCAGACAGGGGAAAGTTAAAATTTTCTGCTAAAGGGACAGGCAACAGCTTTATTATGTTGATCTAATGAGAACAAATCTACTAATAATTCTCTAATCAAATAATTTTGAAAAAATGCCAAATTATTTCATCATTTTAAGCCAAAATATCTAGGAAGAGGCTGCAAGACACAGGGCAGACATTTGATCAATGCTGGTACTATTTTAGCCATTCAAATGGGACTATTCTAGATTGCCTGCGTGACATCATTGATACTCATTATCACATTTGTCTGTGTTCAAGGTTATGAATGTGTATGTGCGTTGGTAAAACTGATGTCACAATTTTTTTTATCACGTATCAGCAGTTTACGAAATTACCATTTGCATACTTAAGTACTTTGACCAACCATTTTTTACATGAACACTATTTATGCTCAGTGCTGTCTGTCCGTTTAAGACTGGTCCAGCCAAACAAACTATAGGGGGGACTTAGGTTCAGGTCTTAGTGCACAAATTTTTCATGATTTTCATATTCGAGTGGAGCATTAACTTGACAATCTGAACAGGACAGGTCACATAAAAGTGGACCATTACAAATCAATTTAGGTCACTTTCGTATGTGGTTAAAATCCGATTTGGGCCACATTTCTCCAGGATGTGGCTGTGGTCTGGACTATCAAGTCTCCCAAATTGGACTTTATGCAGCAATTACGCCAGCAAAGAGCGAGAGGCACGGAGGAACGCAGCGCTGGAGCTGTACGTTAGCGTTAGCGCCTAGCTTGAACTCGGCATTTAGGAAAGAGGCGAGCTTGACAAGTCTTAAAAAAAAAAAAATAGGGAGAGATAAGCCTGAGAATGCTTAGTTTTCTTTCTGTGCGCCAAATAAGCAGTACTCTAGTTCAACATTGCTAAATGACTGAAAGTCAGGCCAAACTGACCGTATGCATTTCATGCACGCACAGTGGGTGCATTCGTTCTATCGATCCATATAAATTTTGAATACGAGACTAAACGGGGATTATTTATGTCTGTTATTTGTGTCCTTTTTTGAGAAATCAAAATATGATCACCTGAGAATGACAGAGCCAGGATGTGTAGTCATTTGTTTTGATGCTTCTGCTCATGCGGGTCAGTTTTCTCTGCGCATGTCGGACTGTGAGCTAGTGCGCATGCGTACTACATTTACAGGCTCAATGGAAAAAGGCTGCCTGAACGGACACGCCAAAAAACGGATATGAAGAAAAATCGCATTTGTGCATTAAGATCTGCAGTGTGAAAGTAGCCTTTGATGCTTTCAAATTCCAACAATATTATATAGCAAACCAAATACAATACCTGATTAAGTATTTCTTGTCGTTTGTTCTCCTCCTCTTCTGTCTGCTTATTTCCTTTTTGTCCCCTCATAACCCTTTCTTGTTTGCGGCTTTCTCCTTATAGCACATGTCTGAGCAAACAAAGGACTGCTTGTCAATCAGTCATTGTTAAGGCAAGAACAGACAAGCAAGCATTGCATTTCATATTTATACTAATAATAGGTCAGTTACTGTATGTTGAACATTTGAAGCAATTTCTTTTTTCTACAGTTTGCATTTGAACCACTTGAATTGCTTCAGGGTTCTAAATGAATTTAGCAAAGAAGCTGTACTAACCTGTCATCCACTGTACCACCATCAATTATTTTTGAATCCTTGCACCGATACTGTATCAGCGATACAGCACTAAAATGAAGTCACATTAAGAAACAATGCGCAATATTTACTTTTTGAGATCGTTTCCAATCACGTGGCATCCAATCATCCTTCTGCTGTTAATTACATTGAGTCTATCACTAGTAGACGTCTAATCCATTTGAAGTGGGAGGTGGCAGTGAAAGAATGTGTTAAGGAGAGTCCGACCAAGTCATGATCGCAATTACTTTACAGCAGTACTTCTCAAATAGTGGGGCGGGACCCCCCAGGGGGCGCAAAGCGATGCTGGGGGTGGCACATGTGACCTTGGGGAACATACTTTTTTGCCGTACTAGAATAAAGTGTAATCGTACATCCACTCAGTGGGTGACAGTGTCGCCCTCATTTTCAGCGTGTGCGCAGTATTTTTTGAACCAAACAAGAACACACAGCAAAGAGCACCGGAGATATGACAGGCTAAGACATGGAAATATGACGAAGCGTATGTAGCATTTGGCTTTGATTTTTAGTACAGTGGGAGACGAGGAAAGACTAGTCTGTTTACTTTGTCCAAAAATGTTTGCAGCGGACAGCAGGAATTATTTTTTTCAGCGAAAACGTGCCGAATATTGCCAACAATCCTCCCGCGTAGTCAGTGTTAAGTAAGTAAACCAGCAAGCACTGTCAGCATCATTTAAAGTGGCATACCTAGTTCCTCAATGCAAAATAAACCCACACCATAACAAAGGAGCTGATACTGCCTGCAGCAAAAATAAAAACTGTCCCTCCATCCACTGACACTGTCGTTTTTGTTATATTAATTTTAGGTTTTTCGGTCTAAATGTTTGGCATATAATCCTGATGAGTTAATGTTGCTAATCAATTTGAATTCATTATTATTTATTGTTTTTCATTAGATTTTAATTTTCAGTATCAAACGGTCAAAAAATGTATCTTTAGTGTAAGTTTTACAGTGTATATTTTTTTTTTTACACTTTATTGTAAGTTGATCTCTATTTTTTCTTTTAATATTAAAAAGAACACAGTGTTATACAGAGGTGTACTTATAATGATAAGAATTTTAAATACAAATGATAATATAATATATTAAAAGTACCGGCAGAGAGTTTGGGGGGGGCGGGGGGGCGGCACATTTACGTCTTCCTGTGGAGGGCATAAAAGAAAATAATTGAGAAGCACTGCTTTACAGTCAAGTGAGTATGCAGCAATTTAGTATTAGGAATTTTAAAAAATATATATATATTGACAAGTTTCCTAAGCGAAAATTGGGCTGCGCCATCTTGTACATTTTCTACTACGGACTTCTGGTTTGGACATAACAACATGAGGTGCGGTTGAAGAAAGCAGTGTCTGGAGAAAGTTAAAACTGCAAAATCGAACCAGAGGAACCCACGGAATCTCCATAAATGGTTCTGGAACTTACTGTGCTGGGTGTGAACTCCTGGAAGCGCCTATATACAGTGGAGCAAATAAGTATTTAGTCAACCAACAATTGTGTAAGTTCTCCTACTTGAAGAGAGGCCTCTAATTGTCAACATGGGTAAACCTCAACCATGAGAGACAGAATGTGGGAAAAAAAACAAAGTCATATTGTTTGATTTTTAGTGTGTGAGTGGAAAATAAATATTTGGCCACCTACAAACAAGCAAGATTTCTGGCTGTCAAAGAGGTCTAACTTCTTCTAACGAGGTCTAACGAGGCTCCACTCATTACCTGTATTACTGGCACCTGTTTTAACTCATTATCGATATAAAAGATACCTGTCCACAACCTCAGTCAGTCACACTCCAAACTCCACTGTGGCTAAGATCAAAGAGCTGTCGAAGGACAGCAGAGACAAAATTGTAGACCTGCACCAGGCTGGGAAGACTGAATCTGCATTAGGTAAAACACTTAGTGTAAAGAAATCAACTGTGGGAGCAATTATTAACAGCAACAGTGGCTGTTAAGCTTGTGAAGAGTTACAGAAAACGTTTGGCCTCCGTTATTGCCAACAAAGGGTACATAACAAAGTATTGAGATCAACTTTTGGTATTGACCAAATACTTATTTTCCACCATGATTTGCAAATAAATTCTTTAAAAAATCAAACAATGTGATTTTCGGGGGGGGGAGTGTCTACATTCTGTCTCTCAAGGTTGAGGTTTACCCATGTTGACAATTACAGGCCTCTCTAATCTTTTCAAGTGGGAGAACTTGCATAATTAGTGGTTGACTAAATATTTATTTGCCCCACTGTATATGGTTGGAAGTGGAATATTTTGATCAGCGACAAGCTAGTGGCGCCAAAGCGCCAGTGTGGATCTACCTCGCTAGACGCCTTAAATCGAAACCAGCAGCAGACGATAAGTTAGGGATGTGCTTTAAACCTAAAGAATTCACCTAAGAGATTGTGTGTTTGTTCTTCTTCTTCGTTGAACGTTCGTGGACAAAATTCTAACAATCTGTTGTGTTAACATGAGGTGTAGATAGACACCCCAGTCACTTGAGTGACCAAAATGAAGCAAAATTACAAATAATATTACAGTTGCTGAATGCAGAAAGGCTGACACGGATTTTGTTAGAGATCGGCCGATCACGTCATTTTCAAAGTATCGGAATCGGCAAAAAAATATCGGACATGCCTTTTTTTAATATATGTATATTTTTCAATTAAATCGTTTTCTAATTGTATTTAACGTTACAGACATAATATGTTACACTCATCCAGAGTCTTTAGTTTTGGCTTAAGGTAGGGTTATCCAATTTATCCCGAAAATGGCGGTAATTAATTTTTTAAAAAATATATCACGTAAATAAATTTAACGCAATTAATGCATGCGCTGCACGACCCACTCACGTGTTGTCACGCTCAATCTGTAATGGCGCTGTTTTACCTATATACAGAGCTAAAAGGCAGCGGATAATGAGTAGAGTGAATTTTGGAAGCCTTTGGAGCCTTTTTTTAATTGGCTACAGCCTTACAATCCCTCTCCCTACGATTAGAAATATCGTGGGAAGCAATGTGAGGAAGCAAGGTAGTAATTGATCTTTTTCTTAACACCCTATGTTATATCCCAACGCAGAGAAGATATGTGAATTGGTAGCACTACGAACAGTCATGGTTCCACTTCCCATCATGCATTTGGGCATGGCTACATTATCATTTACTGAAAGCTCAACAAATACACTAGATGGCAATATTTACTCGAAATATACAAAGTCACATTTGTCCTTTAAGAATTACAAGTCTTTCTATCCGTGGATCCCTCTCACAGAAAGAATGTTAATAATGTAAATGCCATCTTGAAGATTTATTGTCATAATAAACAAATACAGTACTTATGTACTGTATGTTGAATGTACGTATATATTCGTCCGAGTTTTATTCATTTTTTTCTTAATGCATTGCCAAAATGTATATGATCAGGAAAAATTATCGGGAATGATTGGAATTGAATCGGGAGCAAAAAAAAAAGCAATCGGATCGGGAAATATCGGGATCGGCAGATAGTCAAACTAAAACGATCGGGATCGGATCGGGAGCAAAAAAAAACATGATCGGAACAACCCTAGATTTTATTGTTACACGGAAATACTTTAATACTCATAAGCGTATTTTAAGGGGGGGCAGGGGGGCCAGGCCCCTTCCTGGTGGCCGAAAAGTGCCATTGCATGAAATTGACTTTCCTATATACTATATATAAAAGTTGAAAAAATTGAAAATAAAACTGCAACAAAAATGAAAGAAATGAACAAAAAATATATTTTTATATTGGGTCAAAATGATTTTTCGAACAGATCATTTGACTAGCAGCTTAGACAGTCATTTGCTTTGCATATAATTTTCAACAACAACAAAACATTAGAGGGAGGGCAATTTTATTTTTCAAACGTTTTTTTTCTTTACCTGCTTTTTTTTTTTTTTTTTTTGATTGAAGCAACTGTTTTGGGGATTGAATGATTTAGACACAAAAAGGATTGCTTCAATCAAAGAAAACTTTTTCAATGAAAAATTGTTCAAATGCAAATTTTTTTTATCTCAAATATTTTTTCGCATTCAAAAAGTTTTCTATGATTGAAATTTTTCTTTTTTTGATTGAAGTGATTTTTCTTTTTTAAAACATATTTTTTTGAAGCAATTTATTTTTTGATTGACTAATAAAGATAAAAAAAACGTCCTTGCCAAAATGTGGCCCAAACACAAATCAACATTACTTCAACAAAAAAGTTGCTTCAATAAAAAAAAAAAAAAAAAAAAAAAACTTGATTCCAATCCCCCCAAAAATTCAAAGAAAAATAGCTTTTACATGCGTTTCAAATTTATTTTTTTTTTGGATTGAAGCGACTTTTTCTTAATTGAAAATATATATTTTGATTAAAGCAACTTTTTTTTATATTGAAGCAACTTTTTTTGATTGAATAATAAAGACACAAATCTACCTCCATATGACTCCGCCCAGGGCATACAATTTTTGACTTGGGTAACGACATTGGCACGACACCGGCGGGCGTATCATATTTAATGGGCGACGATCTTGGCGAAAAGTATTGCCTAAGCATCCTGATTTAGAATTCCCCTCAAGAATGATGGGAAACAAAAAACGTTCATTGTCAACTTATTATTATAAATATTCTTGTAATTTAATTTTATTGCTGACACTGCGTTTCAGGGTCATCAACATGTTGTGCCCCCCTGCCCCCTTTGGGGCAGGGGGGCACAACATCTTGATGGGGGGGGGGGGGGGGGTCGGTGCAACAGTAATGAAACCTGAAAGTACAATTGTCAGCAGAACTATCGCTTTATACTGGACTGTCTCAGGAAATTAGAATACACAATATTCTAATTTTTTGAGACAGTCCTGTATATTGTTCTATGTAAAGGACGTCAGCCAAGGTCGGCCCCCCACATTTTTACCACGCCAAATCTGGTCCCCTTTGCAAAAAGTTTGGACACCCCTGCTTTAAATGGTGGATTAATGTACAGGACTGTCTCAGAAAATTAGAATATTGTGTATTCTAATTTTCTGAGACAGTCCAGTAAATGCAGTAAAAAGTTATGAATTTACAGAAAACATCAACTCTAATAATTGAGTAAACCTGCAGAAAAGACAGCAGAAACACTGTAAGCTTGACCTTTTCCAAATCCTTTTTTAAATATGTTCAGATGAACTGGCCTTTTATGTTATTTTATATTACATTTATTTTATATTACATTTTGGTCACTTTTATTGAATGAATACATTACACAGTAGGCCTACAATTAAGTGTATACAGTAAGTGTGTCTATCATAGTGTTGCCTTCAAAAACCATCTAGTGATGCATTCAAATCCAACTGACAGATGTTTTGACTATTTTGGGTTTCTTAATTAATGAATGGTTAAGAGCGAAAACCAGAAACAACTAGTAGGAACTTGTACTTATTGGAGTAAGGTGCTGTGAGCGTGAGGAATGAAACTGGTCAGGTTGAGCGCCATTGAGGAGATTTAGAGTGAGGATTGATTGACGAGTGTTTAATGACAGCTTACAGCGCAACTGTTCATTCACTCTTTTGTTGTTCACAAGCGGAAAAGTAAATTTAAGGTGGGGTTTCCAGTCAAGGTGCTGTTGGCTCATGAAGATAAAAAGTTCAGGTGAAAAGATCAAATGTGTTGTTAAGTAATTGTCAAATTTACGTCCTTGTTTATATTTTTCATTTTTTCATATTTTTACCAAATAGTTAGCCATGATTAAATGTCTCACTCTACTTCATGAAACCGCTTCATGCATATGATCAGAATAAGACAATTATTAAAACAAAAAAAAATCTTTTTACATGAGTCCTCTTGGTCAGAAGTAGCATTAGCTAAACAGCTAGCTTGCAAGCAAGATCCTGAGAAAAAGTCAGCGTTAGTATGGATTTTCAACCTCGTTACTGTTATTATTACAAATATTGTAAACACAAACTAGATCATGTCATAAAAAATGTTACGATATATCTGTAAAATGATCGAATCAAGCCTTTGATAGTTTATGTTATGGATGAATAGGCTACGACGGAGGATTAGGGTCAAATAAAGGAGAAGGAAAAAAAAGGACTACGAGATTAAAGTTGTACTAAGAGAAAAAAAAGTCATATTATTGCATAGGGTAAACCACTACGCACATTACGTACAGTGGGGCAAATAAGGATTTAGTCAACCTCCAATTGTGCAAGTTCTCCTACTCGAAAAGTTTAGAGAGTCCTGTAATTGTCAACATAGGTAAACCTCAACCATGAGAGACGGAATGTGGTAAAAAAAAAAAAAAAACTGAAAATCACATTAGAGTGGAAAATAAGTATTTGGTCACCTACAGACAAGCAAGATTTCTGGCTGTCAAAGAGGTCTAACTTCTTCTAACGAGGTCTAACGAGATCTAACGAGGCTCCACTCGTTACCTGTATTAATGGCACCTGTTTTAACTCATTATCGGTATAAAAGACACCTGTCCGCAACCTCAGTCAGTCACACTCCAAACTCCACTATTGCCAAGACCAAAGAGCTGTCGAAGGACACCAGAGACAAAATTGTAGACCTGCACCAGGCTGGGAAAACTGAATCTGCAATAGGTAAAACGCATGGTGTAAAGAAATCATCTGTGGAATCGATTATTAGAAAATGGAAGACATACAAGACCACTGATAATCTCCCTCGATCTGGGGCTTCATGCAAGATCTCACCCCGTGGCGTCAAAATGATAACAAGAACGGTGAGCAAAAATCCCAGAACCACATGGGGGGACCTAGTGAATGACCTACAGAGAGCTGGGACCACAGTAACAAAGGCTACTTTCAGCAACACAATGCACCGCCAGGGACCCAAATCCATCCCTGCCAGACGTGTCCCCCTGCTGAAGCCAGTACATGTCCAGGCCCGTCTGCGATTCGCTAGAGAGCATTTGGATGATCCAGAAGAGGACTGGGAGAATGTGTTATGGTCAGATGAAACCAAAATAGAACTTTTTGGTAGAAACACAGGTTCTCGTGTTTGGAGGAGAAAGAATACTGAATTGCATCCGAAGAACACCATACCCACTGTGAAGCATGGGGGTGGAAACATCATGCTTTGGGGCTGTTTTTCTGGAAAGGGACCAGGACGACTGATCTGTGTAAAGAAAAGAATGAATGGGGCCATGAATTGAGAGATTTTGAGTGAAAACTCCTTCCATCAGCAAGGGCATTGAAGATGAGACTGGGCTGGGTCTTTCAGCATGACAATGATCCCAAACACACAGCCAGGGCAACAAAGGAGTGGCTTCGTAAGAAGCATTTTAAGGTCCTGGAGTGGCCTAGCCAGTTTCCAGATCTCAACCCATAGAAAATCTGTGGAAGGAGTTGAAAGTCCGTGTTGCCCAACGACAGCCCCAAAACATCACTGCTCTAGAGGAAATCTGCATGGGGGAATGGGTCAAAATACCAGCAACAGTGTGTGAAAAGCTTTTGAAGAGTTACAGAAAACGTTTGGCCTCCGCCAACAAAGGGTACATAACAAATTAATGAGATCAACTTGTGGTATTGACCAAATACCTATTTTCCACCATGATTTGCAAATAAAATTCTTGAAAAAACAAACAATGTGATTTTCTTTTTTTTTTTTTTCACACATTCCGTCTCTCATGGTTGAGTTTTACCCATGTTGACAATTACAGGCCTTGCTAATATTTTCAAGTGGGAGAACTTGCACAATTAATGGTTGACTAAATACTTATTTGCCCCACCGTATAGGCTACCAACACTTCGTCGTAGCTCCCAGCTACGGAGTAGCTTTATGTCATAAGTGACGCATTAGGGAATTGGATTAATATCTCCTGAATCTATATCTTACAATCTGCTTCATAAATAAGGAAATCCTTTATCTTTTGGCTCATCTAAATCAAATTATAATCAATAGATGGCTTTTTATTGATGCTTCGTCGAAGCTCCCAGCTAAGGTACTGTACATGTATGAGTGCGTAGTGGTTTACCCTACAGTATGTAATGATACTTTTTTTCGTAGTACCAGTATGATTTTTAGTAGTAGTAGTAGTAGTAGTAGTAGTCTTTTTTTTTTTCCTTCTCCTTTATTTGGCTCTAATTCTCCGTCGTAATAGGCTATGTAGTTGAAATTTGGAGAGAAAAAAAAGAAAGGTGAACCTGAATAATTGAAGACCTGAACAATTGGAAAAAGTGATCCCTCATTTTTTTCCCGGTTAACGGTGACCAGAACCCGCCGCGATAAGTGAAAAACCACGAAGTAGCGCCCCCTTCCCCAAAAAAGGGGGGCTTTTTTTATTGTGTGTTCAAAGTATTTATTCAGATTTACCATTGGAAATATACATATACAGTATATACTGTATATACAGTATATATATATATATATACATATACGTATATAAAGACATTTTTTCACATTTTTCCCAAGGTATAATAAAAAGATATATATATATATTGGGGCTGTCAAACGATTAAAATTTTTAATCGAGTTAATTACAGCTTAAAGATTAATTGAAAATTAATTAAAATTAATATTTTTCTGTAAATTATATATATATTCTGTAAAATAAATGGTTGGAATGGAAAGATAAGACACAAGATGGATATATACATTCAACATACGGTACATAAGGACTTTCACTCTACTGTCATTTAAATCTGTCTATGCTGTCCTCACTCCGAAGCGTCTACTTTTTCCAAAGCTAGACAGCTAGTGAACGATGCCTTAATAATCAGACTTCTTCCTTTTCCATCTGATTTATTAATAAAATGGCCTCAAACCATTGTCCTCTTTAGACCGTCGTAAAACTACAAAAAAAAGTACACAAGCATTGCATTAGCAACAACGTTAGCTTAGCACACTATACAGGTTCACTAAACATAAACAAAAAGCGTCTCATACAAAAAATATAACATTTTGCTTACTAACATAATATGTACATTCTTTACAACAACCATACTTACGGACAACTCTTGTCCAAGGATCATATAAGCCAGTGCTTCTCAATTATTTTCTGTCACGCCCCCCCAAGGAAGACGTAAATGTTTCGCGCCCCCCCAAACTCTCTGCCGCCACTGTAAATAGTATCATTTGTCTATAAAATTACTATTATAAATACGCATCTGCCTAACATTGTGTCCTTTTTTTCTAATAAAGAAAAAAGTAACATAGATCAACTTATAATAAAGTATAACTTTATTAACATTGTTTTGTTTGTAACAGAGAAGACTTGACGTGCAATTTGCCTGAATTAAAAAAAAAAAAAAAAAAAAATCACATCCAAACTAAAAAATACACTCAAGGTACATTTTTGACCATTTGATACAGAAAAATAAAATGTAATAAAATCAGTAAATAATAAATTAAAATTGATTAGGAACATTCACTCATGAGGACAATGTGCCAAAAAATTTGACCGAAAAAACAAATCTGAATAAAAGGAAAAAAAAAAGTGTCCTTGGACAGGACAGTTTTTATTTTTGCTGCTCACAGTATTTACCTCCTTTGCAATGGTGTGGAGTTATTTTGCAATGAGCATGCTAACAATGCTCACTGGCTTACTGATATAACACTGACAAAGCAGGACGATTGTTGGCAATATTCGGCACGTTTTCACTGAAAAAAATCAAGCGGCTTAACAATGAGATTGGGGTCTAATGTCTTTAAGTGGCGTCTTAATTGATTTGGTTTCTGGCTGTCTGCTATAATTATTTTTAGACACAGTAAACAGTGGTCTTTCATCATCACCCACTGTATTAAAAGTCAAAGCTAAAAGGCAAACGGCATGAAAAAAGCGCATTCACGGCGGCCGAGGTAGAACCGTAGGTGAGGGCGGTCGTCGTGACGATCCCAAGCCGAAAATGGCACTTCTCGGGCGGCGACGTGAGAACCGGACAAGACAGTGGGTTGCTGCGTGAGTGAGTCCGGTCGGAAAACGGCTTTCGAAAACGGCGGTGGCACACTGCTCTTCATATCTGTTGTCTGTGTGTGCTGAGTGCTCTTCCTTAGTTCAAAAATACTGCGCACACTCTGAAAATGAGAGCGCCACTGCCACCTACAGAGTGGATGTGCAAGTACACTTTATTCCAGTACGGCAAAAAAAAAAAAAAAAAAAAAAAACATGTTCCCCGAGGTCACATGCTCCCCCCCGGCATCACCACCACCACGCCCCACTATTTGAGAAGTACTGATATAAGCACAACATTACAACGTAGGCGTCAGCCCGAGACGTCGTGCAGCCATATTGAACTGGCAAGAAAACAATAAATCATGTCGCAAAGCGACCACAAGAGTTCGCTGTTAGACAGCACAAAAAGCCTTGCTGTAAACCTTACCAAAAGGCAGAATACTGTCTGAGCGGGACATGTGCGTTAATTGCGTCAAATATTTTAACGTGATTAATTTAAAAAATTAATTACCGCCCGCTAACGCAATAATTTCGACAGCCCTAATATATATGTATGTATAGATTTTTTTTAACAAATTGTTTTTAAGCACTTCAAATGTAACAATTATTCTAAGTTTTAAAGAAGTTACAGTCACACCGAATTATTACAATTATTAATTAACAATGTCAATTACAATTATAATAATTACAAGAATACAGCAAAAAAATGCTTGGCTTTATTAAATGCTTCATTGAGTGAGTCCACTCAAATCCGCTCAAATTGTTCACTTACACACAATGAGTTGCCATAGCGACTGTTTAACAAGTTAAATGATGATTGGCGCATGCGGTGCTTTGAAGTTCGCTTCTCTGGCAAGTTCAATCATTAACGTCTGTCAATCATTGTTAACTTTAATAAGCAACTCCAGTGCACTCACTGCCTGACCAACAAAGAGCAGGGAGAGGGAGGGAGAGGGAGCCTACGCCCGGGACAGCTCATCTGTTTTTTTTTAATTGAAAAAAAATCTGCCATGGACTGAGGACACCAAGTTTTAAGCGCGAAGTAGTGAGGGATCATTGTTTTAAGAATGCCTCAAAAAAGAGAAAGCAAGAAGTTGCAGAACAAGAATCTTAGCAGCCGAATGTTTTAAATAATAGGAAACACAGATTTGTCGTGGAGTGACCGTGGACACAAAAGTGATGAGTTTAACTGAAGCATGAGAACAAGTCATAAACTGAAAGAAGACTTGTGGAACCCCACATTGAAACTCGTAAATCATGAATAAAAAATCTTCAGTCAGCGAGCTCACAAATCAACAAGTCAAGCGTAAATTATCTCCTGACAAAGACAAACGAAAGAGAGCCTTGCTCAGACAGAAAATCTGAGAATTCAAATGTCTTCAATATTATCTGGCAGATGCGGATTTGTCTGTGGTTAGCAAAACCAGGGTGGACAAAAAACGTGGACTCTAAATTGATGACCTCCGTTTAAAAAAAAAAAAAATCCTTGTGGGATGCCCTACAGGAACACTGTGGAGCGTAACTAAGAGGATAAATCTTCTGTCAGCGAAGCTTCAAATCAACCAGTCAAGCCATTGTCACTTGTTGATTTACGCAAAACACAAACCCAAGAAAGCTTTGACAACGGAGGAAGAACCAAGGTGCTTGAAAAATTAAATGTATTTTAGTGCACAGCATGTGAGAATTTCTTTGTTGTTATTATGTATGATTGGCTTTACGGTTTACATCACCCGCAGTGTAATGAACTGCTTGAAATCCATCAGTTTGCATTTATGGTCGATTAAATATGACACGGCTGATCATCAGGCTCGATCCACAAGTTTTTCATTCTCGATCTTAAAATCAGACAGCGCTAATCTACAATAAAAAATTGTAGATAAAACTGAAGATTATTTCATATTCTTGCATGAACGATGATCAGGTATCAGGGTTATGTTCAAACACGATTTAATGTGCTTTATCTGACTCCGGTTACCTTATTTGATTTGAGTAAAACCTTCTTGTCAGACTTGATTTACCTCTGATTTTATCAAACAGCAATAAATCCCCATAAGGCAAAGATACTCATCAGTTGTTAGTCAGCAAGAACAGAACCAAATGTTAGTGTAGCAAGACCCAAGACCACATTTCGAAGGTTTTGTCTGGACTTGGCCAGACTCAGGATTTCTTGTAAAGGCCAGCACAGATCTGGTATTGTTTTTGCTGCCAAATGTTATAAGCAGAAGCATTTGGTAAAACAAGAGAAAGCTTCGATTCATGTGTTAGGACTCTTCTACCAGGATTGTAAGAATTTTGCATTAGAGGAGAAGCCGAAACAAAGAGATGGAAATAGTCCAAGAACAGCTTGAGTTTTCATATAAAAGCAAGAGTGGCGGACATCCAGTCGGACTTGCTGGTTTTCATTCTTTACCTGAGCAACATTCCCAACTCTCAGAAGAAGTCAAAGGTGACACCCCCCGTTTCGCCACACCCAGATACAAGATTGACAGACTGACACATTGAGGCTTTAAAAGGCAGCGCTGCGCGGCGTCTCATCACTCTCCGACGAGCTACAACCTCCAACTCTGCACGCCAACATGAACACCGCTATGATCTCTCGCTCCACTGCCAGGTCGGTCCGCAGCACCTCCATCATGGGAGGCGGCAGCCGCGTCACGGCCATGAGAGCCGGCAGTGTTTACGGCGGTGCGGGAGGTTCTGACGTGCGCATCTCCTCGGCGGGCATGGGGATTGGCATGGGCGGCGGCTTCTCCTCCATGTCCATGAGCGGGACCGACGCCCTGATGGGCAACGAGAAATTCACCATGCAGAACCTGAACGACCGGTTGGCCTCCTATCTGGACAAGGTCCGCTCCTTGGAGAAAGCCAACGCTGAGCTGGAGCTGAAGATTCGTCAGTTCCTGGAGAGTCGAGTGGGTCCCTCCAGCAGAGATTACACCGCCTACTTCGCAACCATTGCCGATCTCAACGCCAAGGTCATAGCAAAATACTCCCCATGTGCTTTTACTCATTAAATTTAAGAAAGTACAAACTCCAATATGTACTCAAGTATCTGTTCAAGTGACTTCTAAGCAAGGTCTTTGTTGTTTCAGATCCAGGATGCCACCCGGGTGAATGGTGCAGTCCACCTGAGCATTGACAACGCCAGGCTGGCGGCAGAAGACTTTAAAACCAAGTGAGTCCACGTCTGTCTTAAAATTTAATTCCACAATTTTCTACATTAGTTGCAACTGTTGGTGTTTTTCTCCATCCATTGCAGGTACGAAAACGAGCTTGCCATGCGTCTGTCGGTGGAGGCCGACATCGGAGGACTGCGGCGCGTACTGGATGAGCTCACGCTGACCAGAACTGACCTGGAGATGCAGATTGAAGGTCTCAAGGAGGAGCTAGTCTTCCTCAAGAAGAACCACCAGGAGGTTGTCTGCATGCATGTTTTCCTCTGCCTCTGTTACTATTGATCTAGCTGTCACATGCATGTTTTCTTGATCTGTTTTGCCATTTCACACTAATGAAGTGTGTGCCTGTAGGAGCTAGCGGCATTGCGCGCTCAGATGAGCGGTCAGGTGCACGTGGAGGTGGACGCCGCCCCGGGTCAGGACTTGTCAGCCATGATGGCCGAAATCCGAGAACATTACGAGGCCATGACGGCCAAGAACAATCGCGACCTGGAGGCCTGGTACAACGCTAAGGTGAAGAACGTGACTTCCAACGGGTGTGTAAATGTGGTATGTGTGTCAGTATCCTCATTACGTGTGTTGGTGTGCAGATAGAGGCGCTCAACAAAGAAGTGATGACGCAGACGGTTAACCTGCAGACGTCCAGGTCGGAGATCAATGAAGTCAAACGTACATTGCAGGCACTCCAGATTGAACTGCAGTCATTGCTGGGCCTGGTAAAGCACGACACCAATGCTACACTAATGCACAGTTAATCACGTACACAGAATACATAACTTGGGGGCAGTTTACATGGCGACTCTGCAACACAAAGACGCAATGACTGAGTTGCGGACTCGCCTCGCGTGCATATGGTGTCGGCGAAGACGGAAGGCGAAGACGAAAAATTCTGCATCCTGCCTCCAAAGTGGAAGAATCCGATTGCGGGGGGTTGAGGGGGGCTTCCTCGGCATGCATATCAAAGGCTCCTGCAGCGCGAGACCGCATCGTTAACGTCAGCACTCGTACACGTCACATTGGGCGTGCGCAGCGGTGCTACTAAACATTAAAAACAGCAAATATGGCGGAATGTCGGCTTTAATTTACTGTTTTAATATTACTTTTAAATTAAATATGTTGAACGTTTCAATTTTTGTGCCTTTTGAGCAAAAGAAAAATGACTGTGCTTCGAGTGGGCGGGCATATTTTTTTTCTGGGCTGAGGGAGTTTGGTGGGGTCAAAGTGCCTTATTCTCTGTCGCCCAGTAAATCTGCACTGCCCCCTAGGGCTTGGCATGAATACTACATCGTTTTCATGCGGAATCGCAACATTGTTCAAATGGAGACGCAAATACAAATTTGACATTTTTCGTATTCTCGGAGAGTCACCATGTAAACGGCCCCTTGGAATATTGAGCAAACAGTAACATTATTATAATTTACAGCACTCAAACCTAGGAAAAACATCTACAACCTTCCTACATTAGGATCTCATTGGGCGCATAACCGTTTTATATATATATACGTATAATTATTGTGTTTACTACACTTGTTTGAATTTCTGTATCATCAAAATTGGTAGAAGAATATTAAGTACACTCTCTATATACAGTATATAAAGTTGATTATAGTTGATGATAGTCAAGTTTGTTGCACGTTCTGTAGCTAACATTAGATTGAAACACGAAAAACAGTAAGCAAAGAAAATTGAAAAAAGTTGGGCTGTCTTGAAGTTGCATTCCTCAGTCTCAGACATCAGCGTAATTTGCTGTATACCGTGATGAAATAGGTTCATCGCTAAACCGTAACAACCGGTAGATGATTCCAAAATAACAGAATATGAGTGATGTTGGCATTTTGCAAAAGTTTACCTAGTTTGCTTCCTCAGAAAGCGTCGCTGGAGGGAACGCTCGCCGAGACGCAGAGTCGCTACTCCGTGATGCTTTCGGGCTACCAGATGCAGGTAAGCAGGAAGCGGATGACTATAAACCTGAGCATGTGTCAATCCTTTCTTTTCAAACCTTTCCTTTCGTCCCGCAGGTGTCCTCCCTGGAAGAGCAAATTATGCAGTTGCGAGCTGATCTGGAGCGCCAAGGTCAAGAGTACCAGATGCTGCTGGACGTTAAGACGCGGCTGGAAATGGAGATCGCAGAGTACCGCCGCCTGCTGGAGGGCGAGAACGTCAGCAGGTGAGTCACATCTGCGAGGCACTTTGGTCAGTCTGCGGTCGTCACACCTTTTCTCCCGTGTGTCTGCAGTGTCACCACCTCGTCAGCGTCCTCGACAAACGTTAGCAAGCGCGTGGTGACGGTGGTAGAGGAGGTGGTAGACGGCAGGGTGGTCTCATCCTCCACCTCCAATACCTCATCTTCCTACATGGCTCGTTGAAATCATCGACATGATGCTCAATAAAGAACCCAAAGAATAATTTTCCCGTGTTTGTGTATGTATTTCAGTTAGGGGTGTAAATCCCAATATTTCATGATCATACAGTACCAATTATATATATATATATATATATATATATATATATATATATATATATATATATAACGTTAATATCTATAGAAATTCCGGGATTTACGCATTTATTTACAAGAATTTTCAACTTAATGAGCTCTTTGTTTTGTGATAGCCGCCATGTTGGATTTTGTATCCATACACAATAACCTAACTTTACATTCAAATAATCAGGTAATTTTCTGCCAACTGGCCGTTATTTGGCAAAAAAGTAATTTGGACATTTCTGCGTCCATACAAAAAAAAAAAATCGGCTTTTACGCGTTTTATTTTATGTAATTTCAATCTAAAAATGACGAGGGCAAGCTCGGCAGCAAGACATGCTGAGGCGACAGTGACATTGGAATCCAACCTAGATAAGTCGTGATTGTATATAGAAAAATGCTGAATTTGCTTTTGTTGAGTAAAATGCAGATGATTCTGCATGCTTTCCTCAAGTATTAAGTTTTTCTGATGTGAAAATTGAGTGATTTAGTAGCTGTTAAAAACTTAAAAACTGTTTTGCACAACAACAACAAAAAGTCACTGTTTTGGGCAAAAACCTACTGTATATTTGTTAAATATTGCTATTGATCCTGAAAATATTGATTATCTCTACATTTGGTGATTTGTGTGCATCTAGCGTAAAATGGCTATAAAATTCTCAGATTTTAAGTTTTATATATATATATATATATATTAGGGCTGTCAAACGATTACAATTTTTAATCGAGTTAATTACAGCTTAAAAATTAATTAAAATTAATATTTTTCTATAAATTATATATATATTCTGTAAAATAAATGGTTGGAATGGAAAGATAAAACACAAGATGGATATATACATTCAACATACAGTACATAAGGACTGTAGTGGGCATTTCACTCTACTGTCATTTAAATCTGTCTATGCTGTCCTCACTCCGAAGCGTCTACTTTGTCCAAAGCTAGACAGCTAGTGAACGATGCCTTAATAATCAGACTTCTTCCTTTTCCATCTGATTTATTAATAAAATGGCCTCAAACCATTGTCCTCTTATATATATATATATATATATATATATATATATATATATATATATATATATATATAAAGAATCGGGATTTTATTAGAGATTGACTTTGAATTTTTTGATGCCGCTGCTCATATATGCCTAAAGGAGGTACCTACTTAGGTTTTGAAAATATTTGAATTTTAAGATTTTGCAAATAGGCCCCCTAAAGCGCAGCCTTGCACCCAGTTTCCAGTCAACTGAAGTCTATGATCCTTAAAAAACAAAAAAACAAAAATAAAAAAACATTTTTTTTAGGGCTGTCAAAATTAACGCGTTAACGCGCGGTAATTAATTTTTTTAATTAATCACGTTAAAATATTTGACGCAATTAACGCACATGTCCCTCTCAGACAGTATTCTGCCTTTTGGTAAGTTTTACAGCAAGGCGTTTTGTGCTATCTAACAGCGAACTCTTGTGGTCGCTTTGCGACATGGTTTATTTTTTTCTTGCCAGTTCAATATGGCTGCACGACGTCTCTGTTGTGCTTATATGATCCTTGGACAAGATTTGTCCGTATGTATGGTTGTTGTAAAGAATGTACATATTATGTTAGTAAGCGAAATGTTATATTTTTTGTATGAGACGCTTTTTGTTTATGTTTAGTGAACCTGTATAGCGTGCTAAGCTAACGTTGTTGCTAATGCAATGCTTGTTTACTATTTTTTGTAGTTTTACGTAAACGGTCTAAAGAGGACAATGGTTTGAGGCCATTTTATTAATAAATCAGATGAAAGAGGAAGAAGTCTGATTATTAAGGCGTCATTCACTAGCTGTCTAGCTTTGGAAAAAGTAGACGCTTCGGAGTGAGGACAGCATAGACAGATTTAAATGACAGTAGAGTGAAATGCCCACTACAGTCCTTATGTACCGTATGTTGAATGTATATATCCATCTTGTGTCTTATCTTTCCATTCCAACAATTTATTTTACAGAATATATATATAATTCATAGAAAAATATGGCATATTTTATAGATGGTTTGAATTGCGATTAATTAATTTTTAAGCTGTAATTAACTCGATTAAAAATTTTAATCGTTTGACAGCCCTAATTTTTTTTTTTTTTTTAAATAAGTGTTCCGCCGGTAGACTTCTTAACCACTAGGCTTTGCAAGTTTCGCGGGGGAAATGCTGATTCAATCAATTTTTCAAGTACCACTAGAGGTAGCCTGTTTAACCCTGGTGGTACTCCTACCACACTTTGAGAGACATTTGTGTGGAAAGCATTATTTTTAACAAAACAGCAGATCTAGGATTGACAATAATGATCTATTTTGACTGTTGCTTAACCAATCCATGTATTGATCCAGATCCATGCAGTTAAAGTGTCACTGTAGGCGATAGACACGCAACCCATTTGAACTGGTAGATTGGCAGTGACCATTGAAAACAGAGTGGCCGCATGTCAGTCAATGTGTTAAAGAATGCAGAAATCCAAGGGTTCAAAGGCTTCACATACCTTTTCTTACAAATTTTAAGTGCCACTAGACTAGACTAGAGGACAACTCAAACCACCCTCTGTCCGCAAAGCAAGGACACGAGAAATGGAACGTGAACACAAACGCAAGGCGACAGAGGTAACAGATTCCAGGCGGGAGGGAAACATGACCAAGTAGAAGTAGATCACTAGTGCAAAGACAAAAGGATAAGGTTTACTTTTTATATTTGATTGGCAGTACAAGAAATGCTTCCATTTCAATAAGCGTCATGTGATCATAAAAGACTGGTACAAAACGTTTGTGTGCGAGAAGATAAAAACGTAGCGAAGATGAAGATGATTAACCTGTAATCATTTGTCTGGCTAAATAGAAAAAGATAAAAGTCCATTCATGATCAGCCAGCGGGAGGCGCTGTCTCACTCACACGCAACGTAAAAAGTCAAAGCAAAGTTCCAAAAAGCTGGAATGACGTCATCATGATGAGCCATGTCATCAGTGTAAACAAGTTGCGTTTCTTTCCATTGGAAACCGATTCCAACAAACATTCTTTGCAGAAAAATGTTCCACTGCATTGTACATGTTGATATGGAACAAGTGTACGATATATATATATATATTTAGAGATATAGATTGAGAGAGATGTGTATAAATATAGAAAAGTCCACAGACTAATGTGTAACAAGATGTGACAGCCAGCTAATGCTTGCTAGCACCAAGTTGGCCACACTGCTAGCCGTGTGTTTAGCGACTACAAAGGAAAGCCGTCTGAGCCTTTATACCGAACTGCACTGGTAGAAGCGTTGTCCTCATTAAAACAACATCTATGGCCAACTAATATTGTGTTTCGGGACAGTTTTTGTCCACGAGTGCCACGTCAGACCTTAGCTCCAATATCAAGGCATTTCTTAACTTATGCCTTCCATTAACCGCAGTAGAAATCAAATTGAACTGGAATGGCTGGCATTGAATCATCACATTTCAGCGCCATTGACAGCGAAAAGTTGGCAGCGATCACCGTCATTGACGACCACTAAGTTATGAAATAGAGCTGTTAGAAAAGTTTTTGTTGTAAGTGGTAATAAGTTATTGTCTTCAATAGAAAAGGTTATTTTTAATGCAACTACTTCATTTATCATTGTCTATGTAGAGCTGGGTGATATATCTTCTGATATGGAATTAAGACTTTTGTATATATCAATATACAGGTAGTCCCCGGGTTACGACATACCCAAATTATGCAATTTCAACTCGATGACACCGGAGTCTCGTCCGCCATTTTGTCTGCAGTCGATGTCTAGCTAGGACTTGGCTCCGATGTCTTGGCAAGGACAGTACAATGATGTGTAATACATGTTTTTTGATCATTATTTTGAGATTTAGGGGGAATTTGGGGGTACTTACAGGGTTAAATCTGAATTAAGCGAAAATTCGGGTTACATCGCCAGCGTGGGAATGTTACCGGGGACTACCTGTAGTTCAAAAGTGCACCTTACGTTGCTATGATTTCAAATAAAGTTGTCCTGTTTTTATACGGTATTTATGTCTACATTTTATTATTTGAACAAGCATTTTTTCATTAACCAGGTGAAGCTAAATGTTTATTTGATTTTGCCACTGAAATAGCCAGCTTCAATTAAAGGTGCATCGATTGATCGGGGTCGATTTCATAAATTTTGGGGGATTAGTGTACTTTCGATTATAAAAATTATAACAGATCTTCTCCGCCGATCACGTCTACAGTGAGCTAGCTTTTAGTGGCAGACATTCGTTGTCGTTAATATCTGCAGATAAGTGCACTTGTTGCGTATTTTCATGTTTCGCGACCCAAACATGTTTGCGATTCTAACGTCTACAGCGCTTTACGTTAATGTGGGAATGAGAGAAATTTGTATTTTCGTTCCTAGGCCACTATGTGAAAATTGCTTTATGGCTGCTAGATGGCCCCGTCTTTTCTTTGTGAGTGAATTCAGTGAGATAACTTTAGTAAATGCTCACATTTGGCTCAGATTCAAAGGTACAACTGAGATCGACAGGTAAGGCTTGTCAAAAATTGTACCACTAGTTTCAATAAAAGTTGTAATGTCATATTTGGCCTGGACTTATACTTAGCATTTGTTCTCACTTGGCAAAAACATGTGGGGACCCTACATCATATATCGATATTCAGCCTAAAAGACTTGAGATACGACTTTTGGCCCCTATCGCCCAGCTCTACATCGATGGCAGCCAGTGAGCTAACATTTAGTGCTTCACTATTTGTATTAGGAACAATAGTAGGAGGAAAGTGAAACGAGAACTGCCATCTACTGGCAAGGAGGCATGTTTAATTTAAGGGACAGACAACACTTATTTCATTTGCATCTCAATGAAAGAATCTTACTTATTGAACAAAGAAAAAAAATAGAATTTTACTTGTGTAATAGTGGAGAAAAAGTCAATAAAAGCTAGTAATTTTAGGAAGTGTGCGGACATTTTATCAATGTATTATTTTATCCAATCAAATGAGAGTATCCAAGATTGCCCGTCCTACCTTATGATGTCTGTAATACCCATTTTCCATGCACCTGTATTCAAGTATATCAGTGTGTATGTAACTGACATCACAAAATGGCTGCAGTTCTGTCATTTTTTTATGCTTAAACATTTTCTCTGTTATCAGAGGTCTAGGAAATTCATGATTTGTATACTTAAATACTTTGGGCACCTGTCTTTCACACGAAGATTATTAACAAAAGGTGTTGCCTGTCCCTTTAAGTGACATGAGGAGTTTTGAGACAGAAGTAGTGCTTTGGCAACGGAATCGAGTGTTGAATTTTCACTGTGCAATGTCCATATTGTGTGCAATAGGACTGCTTCCGCCATAATTCTGTTCTTCTAGCTTGTTGCGTTACGACTTGACTGCAATAAATGCTCAAACGGCTTTCTGTAGGCACCGCCGCCTCCACACTCACGAAAACAGCCGTAGACGACGTAACGATTAGAAAGGCGCCAAAAGGTAACAAAGCGGTGGCTATACGTAAAAAAAGGATAAAAAGGGGAGGGGATGTCCAGTTGTCCGTTTGGCTAGTGGGCGTCAGTGACGTCGGCGCGCTCCCGTTTGTGGATTTGCTGATGCGCCTTGAGGTGGCCCGACTGGCTGAAGGTCTTCCCGCAGCGTGAGCAAGCGTGCGGGCGCTCGCCCGTGTGCACGTGTTGATGTGCCTTGAGGTGTCCAAGGCGCCCGAAGCTTTTGCCGCACTGGGCGCAGCCGAAAGGCCGTTCGCCCGAGTGAATCTTCTCGTGGGTCTTGAGCACGGCGGCGTTGCCGAAAGTCTTGCCACAGTGCGAGCAGGTGAAAGGCCTGGGTTGGGTGGCGGCGCCGATGTCGTCGTGCGCGCGGAGGTGGTCTCGGTACGCTGCTTCCTTGCTGAAGCTCTTGCCGCAGTGCTGGCAGCAGAAAGGCCTCTCGCCAGCGTGGCTCAACCGGTGCGCCTTAAGCTCCTTGGCCTGGCCAAAGGTCTTGGCGCAGACGGGGCAGGCGAAGGGCCGCTCGCCTGTGTGTAGCCGCTGGTGGGCACGCAGGTCGTCGGCCTTGGTGAAGCCTTTGGGACAGTGGGCGCACACGTAGGGCTTTTGGCCCGTGTGGATGAGCTGGTGGCGCTTGAGGTTGCCCGCCTGGCCAAAACTCTTGCCGCACTGCGCGCACGAGTATGGCCGTTCACCCGTGTGGATGCGCTGGTGCGTCTTCAGGTTGCCAAGGGTACTGAAGTTTTTGCCACACTGCGTGCACGAGAAGGGCTTCTCGCCCTGCATGTTGCGCGGCCTCCTCGGCGGTGGGCCTTTAGCAGAGCCGGTCGCCCCCACCGCCGCCGCTTTGGTCTCATCCGCAGCTGCCTGATACGGGAAATCGGCTTCAGGCTTAGTCATCCCGTCCAGCAGCAGGAGCGAATCGGGTCGTAGTTTGTTGAGCTCGCTGCGCAGTTCGGCCATGTGGATAGACTCCAGGGCGTTGTGCGGAGGCACCACCAGCTGCGTAGGTGCCGCAGGGTCCGGCTCGCCCAGCTCCGCTGCGTAGTAACACTGAAGGTCCACGTGGTGGTCTGACTTGATGTAATCCAGTGTGTCGCTCACCTGCCGCAAAAAGGCCCACATTTATTTTACCTGGGATGGATGCATTGAATCATCATCTTTATATACAGTAAGTTTTGTATTACCGTATTGGCCCGAATATAAGACCGCGTTTTTTGCATTGAAATAAGACTGAAAAAGGGGGTCATTTTATATTCGCTGCCTAGACATTATACCCATTTACGACGCTAGATGGCGCCAGATATCATTGAAGTGATGTTCCGTCATGACAAATCTCAGCTACTCTGCCAATTCACGATGCTAGATGGCGCCAGATATCATTGAAGCAATGTTCCGTCATGACAGATCTCAGCTACTCTAAAGTTTAACCAGTTTGTGTTTTATTGCAATGTTTTTCCTTATTCAGACGTTTCAAGACTACAGTTACAGTTAAACTTCACTTTGATGGTTAATGCAGTTATTGTAATTTTTTGTTTTATCACAATAGACTGGTTTATTTACATTTCAAAAACCAGAAGCCATTCATTTACGAATGTGATTGCACTTTAGTTTACATTAGGGCTGTCCCAAACGACTAATTTTCTCCCGATTAGTCAGCCGACTATTTTTGTGATTAGTCGACTAATCTAATAATTTCAACAACAACAAAAAAAATTTTTTTGTTTTTGTTTTCTAATTTAGCAATGAAATTTTTGTTGACGCTTATCAATTCACAAAAAACATATTGGAACACTTAAATTATTTATTAAAGTACAAATAAACACGTAAATAACAATAATAAATCACAAATAAACAATGAGTTCAAATGCTGATAGAATTAACTAGTGTAGCATCCCGATTGAAAAGATGGTCTCTTAAACTGATGGTTTACAACTTTTATTCCATCCTTGATGTAATCACACTGTAAAAGCTACAGTGCACACAAATAAAACAACACAATTAGAAATTAACGAAAACTTTTCACCTTTTTCCTTTTAAACCTATTTATATATCAATGAATTGCCCATATGAATTGCCTTTACCTTAATTTATTACCTTATCATTGACAATCTCTCCCTTAAGTGCAATCACTGTATATATTTATGACCTTTTAACCTAATATAATTTTCTATACCATAAAATAAACCATAACATGAAATAAACCTTTCAGTTGGCATTAAGAACAATACTAATAGCATTTATAGGCTCATTGTCAATGAAACATTATTATTTAGTAAGGCGACAGCACCCTCTGGTGTACAAAAAAATGAAAAAAAAAAATTTTACAAACTGGGTTACGGCGCTTGAGGTGTTTATTCACGGCCGACGTGCAACCAAGCTTGGCATTGAAGAGACAGGACGGAACAGTGTACGCTCCTTTGTTTCTTTGAAATAAGTCAATGTTTTGGACAATCTGGTGCGCTTTTTTGGATTTGTGCCGCTTTCCCTGCTTGCATACAGAGCATCCGACATTCTGAACTTTCCGCGCATATATTTTTTTAACCCTTCATTAACCGTCGACGGGATGTTGTGCTCGTCGACGGATTTACGTCATCGATGACGTCGACTATGTCGACTAGTCGGGACAGCTCTAGTTTACATATTTAAATGTTCAGAAATTAAGATTTGAATGAGGCAAAATACAAGCTTTTTCTCTCAAATATATTGTTAAAATCATTTGTTTCGGATGTACTGTAATGATTTTCTGTATAAAACTTAATTTGGTGTTCAAAAAGTCTTTTTTTTCAAACTTGAGTCTTGAAAAAGAGGGGGTCGTCTTATAATCAGGGCCGTCTTATATTCGGGCCAATACGGTATATGTATCTATTTACATTAACACAACTAAAACAAACTAAAAAAATCAACTAAAATAGCTCAATTTATCACATTGGATGACCATTTACTTATTTATCTATTTATTTTTAATTATTTCATTATTTGTGTAAATTCCTTGAATTTGAATTTATTGTCATTGTCATCATCATCATCTTCATTGAAAACACAATACAGTGGTACCTCTACTTTCAAACGTCGTCTAACAAACAATTTTCAGGTTAAGACACCCCTCTACGGGAAAATATTGCCTCTTATTACAAAAAAAATTCAGGATACGTAAGGCAAAAATATAGTATGGCTTGTATTCGCCGCTCCCAGAGTTTACTGAATGTAACATACTTACAACTGCTCTGCCATTGGCTAATGCCTAGCTTTCATGGCATCCAATTGGCTTAGAGCAGGGGTCCCCATCTGCCGGGCCGCGGACCGGTACGTGGCGCATTTGCTACCGGGCCGCACAGAAATAATAATTTATTAATGACCGAATTCTGGCCGAATTAACCCTGTGTCCCTGTTTAACACACCAATATCCCTGTCTACTCTAGATATAATACTACAGAATAGATTAGAATGTCGTCATAGAAATGCATTGATTGGACTGCTAGCAGTACATTTTATCTTGTGTATACAATATACCTATGGGCGCTTGTCCTAGATAATAACGTATTACAAGGCCGCGGGCGCAGCACGTTTGTTCCTGGAAATAGTTAGCCTCCACACGAGCGAAAATGACTGGAAAACAGACGTCTTTGGAGATATTTTTACGGCGAAAAGGGCACCTGATGAGCCAGAAGATGAGCCTACAACCTCGAAGACTCACGAACTGCGAAGAAGTCGATTCATGACCCGTTTGTGAATAAACCGAGTGATTCGAGCATGTCTGTGCAACAGGAGAGGAGGATCAGCTTGTAGAGATCACAAATGATGGCGACCTTAAACGTACATTTGAGACAACAACTCTACCCAGGTTCTGGATTAAAGTCATTCCGGAATTTCCTGACATCGCTACGAGAGCATTGAAAACCTTGCTACAACTTCCAACATCATATCTTTGTGAATCGGGCTTCTTAATTAATGCTTAACGATAAGACGAAGTCGTTATTGGTGAGAGAGCGGTGTGCAGATGTTGTGTGCATCTAACATGGCAGGATGTATCTGAGGAGAACTTTTCTACATGTCCTTCCATAATCAAACGTAAGTTAATATTCCTTTCTTTAAAGAAAGTTTGTAGTGTTTACTTTGGAATCGCTGCATTTGCGGTCATGTTTAACGTTACGCGCATGCGTAGAACCGCATCGTTGCATTTTTGATGGGTTGCAAAATATATCAGAACACCAGTCCGTGAAAAAAATACCCAAATAACACCGGTCCGTGGTGCAAAAAAGGTTGGGGAGGACCCCTGGCTTAGGGGAACCTCTACTGTATGTGTGTGTGTGTGTGTGTGTGTGCGCGCGCGTGTGTGCCAGCATCCTCTTCAGTCGGCCCTCGTGTTCTGACAGATTTACATGAATTTATTAACTTTTATTCTTTATTCTATTCTTGTTTTTCAAATTATGGACAACTCAGATTTTTTGGCTTATTGTGCAATTATCTAATTGTAGCATGTATTTGTTACATGTTTTGATGCACTTTTAGGCATTATACAAGATGTATGTCTGAATTTTGGGGAGCTTGGAACAGATTAGGGCATTTACATGATAAACACGTCTCTACTTACAGAATTAAAGTTACAGTAGTACTTCCAGAACCAATTAATTTCATAAGAAGAGGAACCACTATATATAAACATAAGTTGTCATTTATCAATTTGTTGTCTTATGTGCAGGGGTGCACATAAGACAACAATGTGCGCATGCGTACTGGACGTAGACAAAGGCGCTGGCCCTCAACGGCTTCCATACGCTTTTGCGTACCGATGGCTGACCAGTTTTTGCGGCGGACATGAGAAAATAACTTCTCAAAATGTCGAAGAGGCAGGCCCCACTGAGTAATTATTTCCGTGTTCGCCCACCCCCGTCAAAAGACAGACAGACGACAGAGACGTCACCAGAGCTACCGAAAAAAAGGACTTTTGCTGAAAAGTGGCTGCAGGAGGTACCATGGCTAGAAGCAAATGATGCTCGCACGGAAATGCGGTACAAAATGTGCCGTGAGAATCCCAATGTCGCTGATAAGAGCAGCGCATTTTATGTAGGGTCAAAGAATTTCAGCCAACCAAACTTTGAAAAGCACGAAAAAACAGAGCATGTGGCAGTTAAGCAAACTATCGATGTCAGACAGGACCCCACTCGCCCTATGGACAAGTGGCGGAATAAAGGTAATGAAAAACACCGCCATGCACTGACAAACGTGTTTTTGCTTGCATTTTACAAAGCTAAACATGCACGTTCAATGAGGTCTTATGAGGAGGACATCCCATTTTTAAAAAGGCAGTTTTTTACAAAGGAGTTAATGTGGGAGCCGCATAATGCCCTTTATTTTGAATTGGTGTTTTTATGTTTATTTCTTTACATTTCACTTTAAAGCAGGCATGTCCAAAGTCCGGCCCGGGGGCCAAATGCAGCCCTTGGTCAAATTTCATCCGGCCCTCAGCCTCTGTCATAAAATCAGTAATGTCTGGCCCGCACACAGACTTAACAAATTAGTCAGCAGTACTGCTACCAGCATATGAAGTAGCTTACACACTAAATGCTGCCCCTCATTTACCCGCTAAAAGGCAGCAGCACTCTAAGGAACATTCCCTCGTGTGACCCTTTACTCCCAATTTTCTAAAATGGCAACAATCAACAACAACAACAAAAAAAGTTGACTGCGACGGCCGACGTTTAAGGGTAGGTGGGAATTGGACTATTTCTTCACTAAAATACGCAACAACTGTGTCTGCCTCATTTCCAAAGAGACAGTTGCTGTTTTTAAGAGCTCAATGTGAGGCGATATTACTAAACAAGACATGGTGACATGTACGACAAGATTACAAGGGTATATACGCAGCGAGAAATTGAAGCAACTTAAAGCTACTTTAATTTCACAGCAGCCGTATTTTGCAAGAGCCCGAGAGTCAAAAGAAAACAAAGGCTAGTTGCGAGACTGTTGAAATGTATTAATTAAAAAAAAAATATATATATATATATATATATATATATATATATATATATAAAGCAAATGTGACACACAGAAAGGCTTGCTAAAATTTGCTTAAATATATTGTTCTACTTAAAGGACGTCAGCCAAGGTCGGCCCCCTACATTTTTACCGCACCAAATCTGGCCCCCTTTGCAAAAAGTTTGGACATCCCTGCTTTAAAGTAATGGCAATTTTGTTGTGTCAGTTGATGTTAATCAAGCATTAATTGTTAATATAATTAATTAAAGTTAATTGGCTCTAAGTAAAGCTTGTCATAATTTTATCGCATCAGGCAGGTCGGCTCTCAAGCTCAATGAGGACCAAGTCACATCTCCAGGTCCTCCTCTGAGAACCTGGGCAAAAAAAAATATGTGCACCCCTGCTTATGTGCTATTGTGTTACAAAACTGATTTGCAAAAAAAAAAAAAAAAAAAAAAAAAAAAAAAAAAAACTGGTTTTTATTCCACTTATTTGAAACCACTGTTACAGTAATAAGAATACATGCAAGTGTAGTATATATAAGTATTACAGTAAAACACTTTTATATGGCTTTAATATGGGGATAGCGCTGTTCAAATTGTGGGGGAGGCGCATTTAGATGTGTTTTTTTTCGCCTCCATAATACACTTCTGATATATTAGATCTAAACTCTGTATTCTAACTCTCAAACTAAAGTGACTCGGACACACATGCTTAAATACTGTATGCTACTGGGACAAAATATAATGTCTGAAAATATGACTGAATATTAAATAATCGAAACCAAAAATCTAAGTCCTATTCCCTCCCCATTTTTTGAGCACCAAACAAGCAAATTGATACCTGGGAGATGTAATCAAATACGTAGCCAGTCTCGTAGTGCGACTTGTAGTCCATGTCGTCGGCGTGGCGGAAGGGGTCCAGATTGTGGTCTAGGTCGGCGCGCTGATGTTCAGCCTTGATGTAGTCCAGGCCGCTGATCTCCATCTTAATCTGCTCGCGGCCCAGTTCGGCGGTAGACAGCGGCTGGATCTCGGAAAGGTCCACGGTGCGTACGGGCTCCAGGCGCTCCAAGTCGTCCAGGTCTTCGGGCTCGGCTTTGACGCACGGCAGCATGACCAACGGTTCGGCCACCTCTGCCGCCAGCGAACTCAGCGTGGGCGCGGGGCCGTCTGACGAAAGGAGAGCCAGCGAGGGGTGGCCGCCCGGGTCAAGGGGGGAACCGCCCTCCGAGGCCAGACTCAGGCTTAAACACTCGGCCTCCGAGTCAGTCATGGCGAGGAGCGGCGGGTTCCGTCAGTCTGCCCCGCCCCGAGACCTCGCCGCCGGTCGCTTCTAGCGAGGGGGAGGAGTCCAGACTCCGCCGATGGGAGGAGCCGAGGCCACGGGTTTCGTCCGACGACCCGACGTCACCACCCGCGCCGCCCTGATAGCGGCCTGGGTAGACACACAAACACCTAGTAGTTAGTGATTGACAATTGCACAATTTGATTCCAATAAAGCATCTGAAAATTAAGATCTGCACAATAAACACTTGCGGAGAGGCAGTGTTTAAGTAACTAGCACCATCTAGTGTTAAAGCTGAGAGGAGCAACAATGTCTTAATTTGAGCTTCTTGTGCGGCCCATATTCAATATTTTCATCAGCTGCGGCCGATATAAACTGGGCAGTGGGCCACTAAACGCTATTGACTTAGGGTAGGTTCAAATGAGATGCATTATGTGTATGATGATTGGGTCGATAAGCATATTGACTGGTATTGCAAATGTCTTCCATTACAAGAGTAATCTTCCTTTGCTTTATGGCAACCACATTAGTGAATACATATGCATATAATTCATGGCATATAAATGGGATATTACACGTTAACTGGGAAAAAAAAAATGCAAGAGCGCCCTCTATTCTTTACTGAATAGTCAGATGTGATTTGTTCGTGTGTTGAGAACTCTATTTCATGTGTACTTTAATTGCGAGTTAACACATCACATGTTACTGCAGGCGAATGCATTCAATGACAAACTTTACAGTTTAAATCCATTTTGGGGTTGAATCAAAACTTTCAAAATAAGTGGCATGCAACGAGGACGTAGTGTTCGAGGGGTTTTGGTTGCCACGCGAATCCGCCGGGCGAGTGCAGGAATGCGGCCCAAAAGGAAGAGAACATGGCGGCTCCATTTAGCCTAATGCGTGGCGAGCGACACTCGTTGGGGCAGTTTGTCACCTGCAACCCGACTTTATACATGCGGAGAGAAATGGAAGAGGAAGAGACGCGGAAAGTGTGTCGGCGAGCACAAAGAGCGGGACGCGCCAAGGCTAGGCAGTTAGCGACAGAGCTAGCCGGTGGCCATCTTGTTTGTCGGCGCCTCGGTATGCTAAAATAAGCTACGCTAAGCTAAGTAGCATCCCGGAGAAAGTGAACCAGAGCGGGAAGTAGGCAGCGCCGAAGGGGGGCCCCGAGCTCCCCCGCGCTTATTGTCGCATTAAGCACGCCGAGTGGGCGCAGCGGGGGGCGGCTGACAGCTGCGACCGAAGCAAGTCAGATGACGACGGAGGTGGAGCGGATGCGGAGCGGAGAGAGTACGCCCGGACGGAGGAGGCCCGCCAGCCGGTTGCGTGGGCCTGGTGGCGGTGACGGCGGCGGCCTGTCGGCGGTTCGTTACCTGCGGGCGTTCCGCGTCATGGCTGCTTCGGCTCCACTGCCCTCCCGCGACTTGTGGCCAACTCCGGCGGACCCGCCACGTCCACCTCGGCCTCTCCTCCCCTCAAACAGAGGCCAATTTGTCCCTCCTCCGCCTCCTTTCTCCTCCTCCTCCGCCGCCGCCGCTTCTCTCCTCCTTCTCGCCTGGCCTCCGTCCGGCGAGGCAGGTAGCCATGGTAACCGACACTTTCTCCGCACGATCGATATGACTAGTCACATGACCATTTTATCATATTTTCTTTAAATGGGGAATTCTTAAAAATAAATCCATCTTTAGTTTTTAAAGTTTTATTCCCCTAAATCAGGGTAAGGTAAGTCCAGTCCTCGAGATCCGCTATGCAGCTTGTTTTCCATGTCTCCCTTCTTTAACACACCTGAATCAGATAATCAGGTGTTTCAATTTGTATTTCATTGTATCGATGTATGTATTTGTATGGTATGTATTTGTATTGTATTTTACTATCGATTATCTATACCGGTTCGTCTTACTAAGGCAGCAGTATATTTATTTTTCAATTATCACTTATTTTTGCCGTTTCCATTTTTTACTTTATATTATTTTCAGTATTTTGATGTTCTACAGTTGGTTAAAATTATTCAACCCCTACTGCCGTATAATGTTTTGATATTCACAAATAATCAGAGGTGGGTAGTAACGCATTACATGTACTCAGTCACATTTACTTGAGTAACTTTTTGAGAAAAATGTACTTCTAGAGTAGTTTTACTAAGCCATACTTTTTATTTGAGTAGACTTGCAAAGAAAAAAAAAACGCTACTCTTAGTCCGCTACTTTGGGCTACACAAGAGTCGTTACATTTTTCATGTTTATCCAACTTTTTTTTTTTGCCAGTGATGCCAAAAGTAAACAATTTCACCAATGAGATGTTGCAACAATAATCACATGACTCCATTACACCAATCTGATGCAAGCTTGCCGTTCTATGATCACACCAGCCTGTTCAATCACGTGGAGTCTTCAGAGAACCGTACAAAAAATGAAGTATTTGGCATAGAACGCTGCCCTCAAAATGACTGGAAAGCGCAGATTTAAAGCTCTCTCCCAATTTTGATTTGGCACCGAATGACCACGGAAAACCGGATATAATCATTTTAATGTCATAATAGTAAATATGAAGGAACTATTAACTATTCAAACTAGGAACTATTTTCTCGACTAGAGGGCACTCGTGCTTTTTCGACGAATACTGCTTCATTTCTGTCTTTTTTTTTCTCGCCAGAATTCAATGATTTTTGTGTTGTTGTATTTCTTTGCCTTAATGTGGTAATGTAATGGGTTATTGTACAGTATCATTATAACATTTCATAGATAAGTTTGTGCTGAGAGAACAAAATACCATTGTTTAAAAAAAAAAAAAAGTTACAATATTACTCATTACTTGTGTATTCTTTTCAATGGATACTTTTTTACTTTTACTTGAGTACATTTTTTTGGATGACTACTTTTACTTGAGTAATATTATTATGAAGTATCGGTATCGTATTTCTGGAGTTGACAATATCGGGTTATCAGATATCGTTTAAAAAGTCATTATCAGACAACTGTCCTTACAATTTCTTTGTGTGAAACTATGCAGTCGGGCATGGTCATTAAATTTAAAGTGGCATTAAAATACATTAAATGAGATTTGCTGATACCTGTAGAAACCCTGTACAGTACCCATAGTACAGTATACAGTAATAATAACAGTTCATACATGAAGTTGTGCTGAGAAAAAAACATACCATTGTTTTAAAAAAAATAAGACATTGTAAGCTGTTACTCACAATGTTACTCCTTGAGTATTCTTTACACCAAATATTTTAATTGTACTTGATTAAATTTTTTGGATGATTACTTTTACTTTAGTAATTTTTTGAAATAACGTTTTTTTTACTTGAGTAAAATTTTTGGCTATTCTAACCACCTTTGTAAATAATCTTAATCATAATCAGATCAAATTAATAGTTGTAAAATTGAGAACTGCATTTGTGTATATTTGATTGGTTTACAGACAAGACTTAAAAAAAAAAAAATAAATAAAAAACTATAAACAATACGGGAGTGTAGTTTGACTAATTTTGAACACAATTGTAATTCTTTATTTTTTTAACTTTTAATTTATCGTTTTTCCTTTTTGTATATTGTTTTCTTTTAAAATTATGAATCAAAGGTCTTTAAATGCTTGTTAAAATAGTTTTAGAATGACTCAATTGATGCACCTGTATTTTTATAGTTTATTGGAAATATAGTTTATAGTTTATTGGAACTGGAATTTTCCTTTTCTTCTTGATATCATTTCGGTGCCATTGACGACACTAGATGCCTCATCAATTTGAACAGGGAGGTCAACGCCTTCCCCATTCAAATGCATCTATTTCCATCAATGGCAGCTAATATGTAAATAAAGTAAATACTGGAAACAAGTTCATTGGTCAACATTTATTGACGATCAACACTAAAACATTGAATATTTCACATCAACGTTCAGCAAATACAAAAAGTATCAAAAGTATTGCGTCTAATGACGAAACATTTTAGCAACGTTACAAAACGTATGCACGATTGATCTCTTTTTTGTGTGTGAAGCGTTTCGCCTCTTCCCTTTTGCGTCTACACCACTTCAAGTCAACAAAAGCAAAAAAGTTGTTGTGCAGCCAATGGAGTGAGTATTTAACAATCCACTGCTTGAAAATGAAGCAATCGATTAAAATTGAAGATTGAATCCCAATGTTTTTCCACTCAAAATGTACAATTCGACCACATCGTACAAACATCAGCGACGGGCAGCACGAATACGGCATAAAATGCAGACCTGGCTCATTGCACGATTGCTGATAGAATATACGCGTGCAATTATACTCATGTTACTCAGGACATTTGTTGTTATTCAAGTACAACATATCTACAACTGTTTAGTATGTGTATTAAAAATACTGTAAGTATTTGACATTAGTGTCAAGTCGCACAGACATGGGAAGTGAAGCACAAAAAAACAGATCAGTGTGAATTAAATGCATGGCATTTTCACAGTAAGTAGTAAAGTTGTTTTTTCTATCTACTCAATCCAAATACAGTATCATGAAAAATTACGGTTTTCTGTCTTCTGTATTTCGATGTTTAATTTGATGTTATGATGCACTGTGTACACCAAAGCAAGTTGTGTCACAGAGCATATACAGTCTTATAGCCATTGAGTTGAAGACAGCTGGAAAAATGGTAATGTTTGACGGGTTGACTATGTGCACGCTGGAATTTATCAATATTTATGCTTATGAGAGACTTTTAGATGAAGAACAGAGAAAAAATTCAATCTTTATGAAGGCTGAAACTAGGCTATAGCGGCGATGAAAGGAAAACCAAACCAGAAGAGTGAGATGCAATCTGAAATTGGTTCCGAAAGAACAATAAAAAAGGTGTTTCAGCTAACACCAAGTGCTTTTTTGTACAACGCCATAGGATTATTTTCTAACGCCTTTCATTGAGTGTGGTTATTGATCAAATGAGAACATAGTTTGAATGTGTCATTCTGGGGAGAAAAAAAAGCGCCATTTCATGAGGTAAACGCTGGCCGTAACAAACATTTTAACAAGTAAATGGAAAGTACATTTTCTGAGAGAACTGGTTCAAAGTTCAGTTAAAAAATTAATCCACAGAGAACTTGTCCCAAAAAAATTATTGATCATCACAGGAGGATAGCTTATGGTTCCTCATATTGCAACTGTGCATTATCGCATTTTGATGAAACGCACGAATGGTGGCAAAAACAAGGGCTGTGAAACACCCATTTCTGACTATACGATATCTACCTAAAAAGTCTGCCACAATTCAATTTTGACACGATTCAAGGGCGTTTGATGGATTTAAACAACACGTACACGATCAATTTCAACTACTGTATTGGCCCGAATATAAGACGGGTGTTTTTTGCATTGAAATAAGACTGAAAAAGTTGGGGTCGTCTTATAGTCGCGGTATAGACGTTATACCCATTCACCACGCTAGATGGAGCCAGATATCATTGAAGCGATGTTCTGTCATGACAGATCTCAGCTACTCTCAAGTTTAACCAGTTTGCATTATTTTATTACAGTTTTTCCTTATTCAGATTTGTTTCAAGGCTACAGTTAGTTAGACTTCACTTTGATGGTTAATGCGGTTATTGCAATTTTGTTGTTTTATCACAATAGATTGGTTTATTTACATTTCAAAAACCAGAAGCCATTCATTTACGAATGTGATTGCACTTTAGATATTTAAATGTTCAGATATAAAGAGTTGAATGAGGAAAAATAACATGCTTTTCTCTCAAATATATTGTTACAATCATTTGTTTCCGATGTACTGTAATTATTTTCTATATAAAAATTAATTTGGTGTTCAAAAAGTCTTTTTTCAAAATTGACTCTTGAAAAAGAGGGAGTCGTCTTATAATCAGGGCCGTCTTATATTTGGACCAATACGGTAAATCAAAAAAACCAAAGTAATTTGGAGGTTTTTGACCATCCTGTTGCTGAAACATTTTAGACTTTTTAATGACAATATTGGCAGATGGTTTGTTCAAATCATCACTTAACTGATCAATACATCGTTACTAGAGGTGTACATCACCAAGATATGATATATTGCTTATTTGAACAATAATTTATTTGCCAATATTCTAAAGTCTGCCATGATTTAATTCGATAAGGGCCTTCGATCACTGTATTTTTACACCCCTCGCAAATACTGATGCAAATATCTATAAAATGAGTTTACAGTTTATTTCAGAGTTGTGCTGGCACTCAAAATTCAAAATCCATTCTTCGGCACCACAATGAGCACGTTCACCAAGCTCAAATTTGGATGTTCATCAACTTTTGTTCATGGAACTTGTTTGGATTCCACCTTGACGAGTAGTGATGTATAAATGAATATACAAAATTGTAACAATGGAAATTACAGGTGTGTCAGGAAATTCAATGAGTGATTTTTGGCAACGGTCCATAGTATCGCAGAGCAATCTGGTGCGCCAAATTTCATTTCAAAGTACACCGCCTTCCCAACCCTGATGTAGCCGTAAACGCTAATACAGTGAGTATTCATGTAGAATGTGCACCCTCAGCTTTTTTTTTTCTTTTTATAATGCAAAATGTTCTAACTATACACAAGAAATTATGACAGGTGGTGAGCTCAGGACAGGTGTGGGGGGAAGGGTCATGTCACTTTGCCAGCACTGAAACTTGACAACAAACAAACAAAAAAAGCTCATATCACGGATGAAAATGGTAACATTTAAACCAGTGGTCCTCAAAAGTGTGGTACGAGTACAACCAGTGGTACGCGGGCTCCCTCTAGTGGTACTCGAACGATTGACGGAATTAAAGGTTCAAACAGAACTTAAAATTTCAAGTAGACTAATTTCAATTAAACTATCAAGTTTTGAAGGAAAACCAAAAAACATGTTAACGGTGAAAACAAAATGTTTTAAGTAAACTGGAATTCAGTTCAAGTAAATATGTAATCAGGGGCGCCTCGGTGGCAGCGGCGTACACAGACAACAGAGCTAAAGACCCTGGCTAGAAGTTTACACAAAAATTCAAGTGCGGTCCACAAACCTGATCATTTAAGTTAATTAAACTCATTTAATCAAGTTCAGGATATTAACTTGATTAAATGAGTTAGGAATGCTCAAAATAAGTTACTTAAGAGAATTTAAATGTGAGTGTTGTCTTCTTAAAATTTTTAGTTAGCCTGCTTAAAAGTAGAGTTGTCCGATAATATCAGCCTATCAAAGCATTTAAAATAATATCGGTTTGTCTGTATGTTGGGTTAGAAATTAAAGCACAAGCTACAGCCTTTGTGGATGGGCTGGTCACAGCTTGGCACAGCAGCTGTACTTGGAGTGACCTCTAGATGTCTCCCAACTAGGATGCTTGAGATCTGTTAACTGAGGGAAAGACCCTAACCAGTCGTGGTGCACAAATGAAATGAACAATAAATGAAAAAAATGAATTGTAAACTCATCAAATATAACTAATTTGTCACCTGATTGCAATAGTCGCTAAGAAAAGTAATAAATCTCAAATATACTTAAAAATGTGTGCAAAAGCTCAGCAAAAGGCATCCTGGGAATTGTCATTGCATTGGCATGTCCTATAATTGCCTGCCTGAATTTGTATTGCTTTGTCACCCCCCCCCCCCCCCCCCCAGTGGCTCTTTGGGGTGACGAGTGTAAACGTGATTTGTGAACGATTCATTTTATTTAATTACAGACATTTTGCTCATTTCATTTTATTTATATGGGACATTATTTTGGCACTTTTTCCTATAACCACTATAGTTTGGTATCCTGATGTTTAGAATGTTTATTTTATTAGGAAAACCTTAAAGTTGTTACATTTACCATTATTAAAGCATCCAGTGGGGCATCACAATACAATTAGGATTAATATAGGTATTAGATTTTTGGAGCTGGACATCATCGGGATATCGGTTATCAATTAAAAAGTAATTATCGTACAACTCTACCTAAAAGGACATTTTACAGTGCACAAAAGATTCACATTGACTGTTTTGAAACTGTTTCCATTCAAATATTTAGGAACTTCAACGTCGAGCGCTCTCACTGGCAACCAATAAGGTAATGTGATACTAATAATCAGAGAGCCAAGTATTTTTCATGGTGGTACTTGCTGTAAAATCTTTGAGAACCACTGCTTCAAACCACATAAACCCGCTTGCAAACATTTACCAAAAGTTGTCAGGAGGTTCCATTAAAGTCGAGAAAAATGGAAAAAAATAAAAGTGAAGGAATTCACATCAATGCCCGGCCGCCGCCAGTTGCTTGTCATCCAAACCAGCGGTGACCGGTGGGCTGAGGTAATGAAAGTTGTGTGAGTGGGAAGCAGTCCAAGACCACCTCCACAACGTGAGGTATGCGGACATGAGGTGGAACAACAGGAAGTCACAGGCGGAACACTAACAAAAAAAAATTAAAGACGACAATCCTGAGATGAGCCCACATCGGCCCCAGAACTTCCGGAAAGGTCGCAGAGAAACTGACATTGTCGTGGTTGACACCAGAAGGGGTTCCTGCGCTTGTCACTCTTAACAGGAAAAGCACTGCTGTCACTTTAAGAAGACAACGTTTACATCTTGTGAATCTTTTTTGCCGTCGCTGATCAATTTTTTACTTGTCCAGTGAACCTTCGCCTGATTGACGAGTTTTTAGCCATCCTTTTTTTGGTGGCTTTTTACAGTTTTTGACAAGAGTTGTAACTATTGTGACATTTAGTGGACATGTGAGATGCGAGTTCAGTTCCTTCGGGATTTTAACTCTTCATTCAAATAAACAGAAAAAAGCTTTTCCAGGCGGTTAAGTCAGGGGATGTCATCATTAACAGGTAGGCGTGGCTCAGTGATAGTGTAGTTGTTCCCCGACCCAGAGGTTGTGGGTTCAATTCTCCGCCCTTATGAACTCATCTAGGTATCCTTCAGCAAGATACGGAACCCTACATTGCTCCTGATGTTGCATCACCGGTAGGTAGATGAGGATATACTGTCAACACGCTTTGAGTGCCTTAAAGGTGAAAAAAGGCTCTATACAAGTATAACGCCATTTATCATGAAACTCATTCACTGCCATTAAAAGTGATACATGTCAAATCCATTTGAACTGGCGTTGAATAAGGAAGGTTGTTCATGTACAGTATTTTCTTTCAGTGTTGTAAGTGGTAATATGCCAATGTTACTGCATGGTCAATGTAAAATCTATTTATTTTGGGCCATGATTACACGAGAACAATCTTGCGCTATATGCAAAAAATTGAGCTGTTGGAGCAGTTTTTATGTTGAGTGACACAATGTGGCAATGCCACCACTACAACAATAACAACATTATGCATCTATATCAATGACGTGTTCTGCAGAGGTGTTGAACGTTGGTTGGACAGTTTTCAACCGCACACGCCATGAGCTACGTAGATTTTTGCAGAGTTGTGTGTTGTTTTTTTTGCTTGAAAGTTTGAAGGAAGCGAAGTTCACATTTTTGTTTCTTATTTGACCTCATGACTTGATGTTGGACTGAATGAACACGATTAGAGTAAAGGGAACCTTGGACTTAAAGACTTGTTGGCTCTAATACTCTCTTTTACTGAAAATATATTATTCGAAACACATAAAATATTGCCCATTGATTTAAAAATCTAAAATATTTAGTACATGTTACGACCAACGGAGGGCGCCATGTTTTATGCGCTCAATGGACGCTCAGCGTGATGACGTACTGTAGTTTGTCACTCACTAGACAAACACTACCGGTCTTCTGCAATTCCTGCTACGCGGCGAGATGTCCAACACATGCACACCCTGGTTAAAAGCGGGGAGTACTTACTATTTTGATTTTATTGAGTTTTTTTATTACCTGTTCATTGCCTCAAAATACGTTTTGCATGTGTTTCCCTCGCATACTTTTAAGCATTGTTTTCTTGTGGTAGCTTTAAAGCAGATTGCTAATCTGTTGACCACATTAGTCACGTAGCATATTTAAACCAACTTAATTTAATATTACTACTTTTAACTATTTTCTTAAGGCATCTTTATTATGTTTTGTCTGTATGCATCTAAACAAAACAAGCTGAAAAGCGCACGGTAGTACTTTGGGTGTCAAATTCGCCTCTTGTAGCACGTTTCGCCGGTGTAGCACATTTTGGCAGAACACCGGTTTTGTCATACTCTCATCTCGTCTCATCCCGTCTTTCCTGTTCATTTTACTTTTAATGCTCGTTTTGTGAAATATCAACAGCGCTGTCATGGTCGTTAATGTTCCTCTCGGGTTCAAATTGAAAGGGTTGAACAGATGACATGTTTATGTCACTACAGTCATACTCTGGAAGCCTGGCAGCGTAACCATGTGATGTCACCGCCCTGCGACGTCAACAACAATGGTGACCTACTAGTTAAACTAATTTTACAAATTGTATAAAACCGAAAACATCAACTTGTTTTCACTCATAATAACGTTTATCTTTTAAGCACTACAAGTCTTTCTGTCCGTGGATCCCTTTAACCTGACTGATTGACAAAATTGACAATTTTGACACCACAGATTATCATTGGCCACATAGTTTTATCAGATCCTGCCAACTGACATCAACTCATGGTAAGTGCATGTTAAAAATTCCTTACCGGCGTATTATTGAAACTTGTCAGAACATCCGTGTTTACAGGACTAATAGATGCGGGGAAAACTGCTTGAAAACTCCAAAATAATGGAAACACCTTAAAAAAAATCACCAAAAACTAATTTAATATGGTGTAGATCCACCTTTTGCGTCAATTACAGCCTCAATTCTCTGAAGTATTGATTCATACAACTTTGTTTCCAAAGGAATTTTAAGCCTTTCTTCAGTTAGAATACACTTTAACTCTTTTTGAGACGATAAGAGGTGGAAATTGACGTCTAAATTGAATCTCTAAAATTGACCATAAATGCTCAATAATGTTGAGGTCTGGGGATTGTGCTGGAAATATGAGAAGCTCAACTTCATTAGAATGTTTCTCAGGCTATTCTTTAACAATTATGTTCAACAATTATGATCCCAAAATGTTAGGTGTATCCATTATTTTGTCCAACCCCTGTATATTGGAGCATTGTTGGCACCTACTGTTCCGAAATCTGGAAGTCAGTTGCCACCTAAAACTCACTTTTGCGTTTCAACTGTTTAGACAGCGACGACAGAAGGGAGCGTTGTCAAGATTTCCACTCTGGAAGGCGTTTTCAGCCCCCGAAAATAGTCACCGTGTAAACGACGGGGCTCGTTTAGGAGTTTTTGCACCCTCACCCTCATTGTCGTTGTCGCGTAAACGGCCCCCAAGATGTGTTTTTCAGGCATGAAAATGGGTCAGGGGTTAAAAAGGTGAGAACAGTGTGGAGGACATATGTTCCGGCGTTTTGCCAAAATGTCTACATCCGCGAAGGTTCCTACTGTATATGAGGCAAATGTGACACCCAAAGTACTACCGTGTGCTCTCAACTTGCTTTGTTTAGATGCAGATACAGGCAGAACGTACGAAAAAAATGCCTTAAGAAAGACTTAAATGTCGTTATATCAAATAAGGACAGTTTAAATACGCTACGTGACTAATGTGGTGAACTGCTTTAAAGCTACCACAAAAAAACACAATAGTTAAAAGTATGGGAGGGTAATACATGCAAAAAGTATTTTTGAGGGAACGAAAAGGTCATAAAAAAAATCAGTAAAAACAAAAATAGTGAGTACTCGCCGCTTTTAACTGCTGTGCGAGTGCGTGCAAATGTTGGCGAAATGGCGCTGAGCATTGTGTATAGCGATATTAGAAAGAAGCTTGCGTTTCTTCTTTTATATTACCGTTAAATACACAAGCTTGACGCTAACTTAATGGGAGCTATTTTTTCACTGGAGATTTGGCTAGCTTTGGCAGTGTTCGACGCAAGTTGCAACAAACGGCAGTAACTTTGTTATTCAGCAAAATATGAAAAGGATTGAAACCGTTACTCACCAAATCCAATATGCTGGCAAATGCATTCATCTGAAAAAAATATTGGGAGTGAGACCTCCCTTCGTCCAGCGAACGTGAATTTGTGCTTGGAGCAAGATCATCTGTCGCAATTAGCGATCTTTGACGCTATACTTTTTTCCACTTCAAGCTTGTTTCTCACTTAGCGGTTGTGAGACTTAAAACCTCGACAAAGTTGCTCTTCCAGCTAAGCCTAGGCTAACATTCGTCATTGTAAGTTTTTAATTAGTTTGCATTTTGAATTTGAAAGGAAAATGTGTTTTGTTTTTGGCAAACTTTTTCATGGTGCTAATCAGTTGAAGCAACTCACACATGGAAAAATACTATTGTACAATGTTTTAAATGTATTTATTTTGTATATTGCAGTTACCACGATTTGAGAGGTCAATAAATTGAAGAAATGTACGCCTTGTGTTTTGTTTTTGGGTTCGCTGGAATAGCATCACTGACACACAAAGCAACAAACAGGGGAAGGGGTGAGCGCTGCCGCGCCACTTTTGGCTGCATTTTTGACACATGACAAATAATAGCGAATCATGTACTGCGGTGTGACAGATAATTTTAGTGGTTTTGGAACCGCGACTTTTTCATACCATGGTAAACCGTGACACCGGAAACCGGCACATGTCTACTCCCGACACCTCCCCCCTTAAAAAGTTTCTCCTTGATCTACACGATTCACGTTGTTCACCCTTTTTGACTTCAAAACGGCGAATTTCGCCAAAAGGTGAGAGATTTTCATGCCTGGTTTTTCTATCACCGTCCATGGCATTCAATTATCATTTATGATTCGAATTTATACTACTTTGACTTAAACTTGAATATTGGACCTGCACATATTTCAGGTTTGGTAACTGCAGATTTTGCTTTTTTTCCTTCTTTTTTTTGAAGAAAAATTACTTTTAGTTTTTCTCTTTCTTTGGGTAAGCAACCCGTTTCAAATTTAGGGTTTTAAAAAAAGAGTGATGAGGTGTTTTTTGTCAATTTTCAGGCACTGCTATAATTAATTCATTGGCTGACAGCTCGGTGACAGACGAACTCATGTTGCATTATAAAAATAAGCTGTTTATACAAAAACCACATAGCAACATTAAAACTCATGTAAACAAATCAACAACCTTCCTACTGTTCTAATGGCTTTAATGTTCTTATAAATTAAATGTTTGGCTGCCATTGATGGCAATAGACAGACGAGCCAGTTCAAATTAATTTGACATCTATCGCTGTCAATGGCAATGAATGAGTCAAGTGCTTTATAAATAAATGAGATTTTACAATTTCTTCAGTTTGCCTGAAATTTTGTATTACACCCCCCCCCCCCCCCCGAAACAAATGTAGGCGTCAATTTAAAAGTCGAAATAAGAGTCGACTTCAATGTTCTAGGGATTCTACGAAGGTCGAGACAACCCTGACCGAAGTAGTCATTGTGACGATGAAGGCGATTCCGACATTTTTCCCGTTTTGGCATCTTTCACATTGATTGCAAAGCGTGAGTGCGTACCGGCGTGTGCTGTCGGCTCACGACTGATGTTTAGCCCGCAGGTGGCCATGGAGGCGGCTCGCCGAAGAGAAGCGCTTACCACAGTGGGAACACTGGGGTGGCGAGCCGCCATCGGATGTGTCGTGAGTCTGCCGGTGAGCTTTGAGCAGCGACGCACGACTGAACCGGCGGCCACAATCTTGGCACTCCGACCAGATTTTGCGACGCTTCTTCTGCAAGGCAAGACGGGACTCTTAAATGTGGTACGTGGGTATTAACTCATTGGCTGCCGTTGACAGCGATGGACTTAAAATGGGCGGGACGTCCATTGCCGTCACTGGCGCTGAAACATGATTTATGGTAGCTAATGAGCTCACTTTGTGCTTATCGCAGCAACCGTACCTTTTTCCATTTCTCCTCCTCGTTGTCATCATCATCGCCGTCATCTCCGTTGCCGTTGTCGTCTTGGTTCTCTCCGGCGTCGTGCGTCCTCTTGTGGTCGTCCGGGAGCTGCGACGCCGTCAGCAGGCGCTGCAACATGGAGGCCGACGAGCGCACGGCCACACTTCCTGTTGGGTGGAACACAGGTATTATAGTCGATGAACGCGAACAAAATTAAGTTAACTACAATCAAAAAACATTTTTGTTAAATGAAGAAAAACTGATTAGGGAAAAAAAAAACACCTAAGTCAAACTATTGTGTTCACAAAACTAACTAAAACGTAATAATTTTAAAAACCCTATTGCTTAATTTTTTGTATTTAATATTTTTATTTGATATTTACATGCCATGCATATTTTTTAAATGTCACATTTGTGTTTTTTTTTATTCATTTTCAATCCTGTGCCTTACAAATAACCAAAAAGTATGAAAAACTTAAAAAAAAAAACATTTTTTTAATTAATTAATTAATCAATTCAAGAAGGATTAGAAATGAATAAAAACTAGCAAATCCGCTCCAAAATCTACTTAAAACTGAATTAGAGAACTTAGAAAACTTATTATAACTAAACTGTAACAAACAAGTTCAAAACTAACTATGACCATCTGGCTCCCTCTGTTGGCTAACTTGGGACCTACAGGCAACAATAAGTCCGCAAATAATTGATGTAATTAATAGAGGTCAACCAATATGGGATTTTCAAATGCCGATGCCAAAACCTAAAACTTTTTTTGCCAACCGTCAATTTTGTAAGCCGCTTTTTTTTTTTTTTTTAAACATATAGATTATGAAAGGCATTTTTTTTTTTTTTTAATTGCATCAACAGCTTCAAATTTACAATGATGACCTGAGACTTCAGGAATTAATTCGGTCTAGTGCTACCAAAACAACAAACGCAGCACTCCTTTTTACAATTATACACTCACCAAGAACAGTTCATTATTTCAAATAATTTAACCCACCAGGACATCAAGGCAAAATGTAAACAAAAGAGTTGAAGAGTATGCTCGCCATGCTAAAGCTAATGCTAACACAAGTGCTACGAGTTACAATTAGAGTGTAAGGATCACTCAGTAACCACCTTAACGGGCTAAAGCAACATTGCATATTCTATCATGGATGATAAAAAAAAAAAACATTCCAATATTTACAAAACAGGTAAGCCTGAAGCTTCCTGTCGCAGCCTGCCTTCGAACTGCTGCAGGGAGCTTCCGGGGTCCCACTGTCAGCGGCCGCAGTTACCCATACAGATGCCCAATCAAAATCCTTTTTTATTGGCTCATTTATTTTCTTAATCGACCGATGTTGGAAAAAAAGTCCATATATCGGCCCGATATTTTAAAAAAATAAAAATAAAAATTAAAAAAAGAGAGAAACAGGGCTCTGAGGATCATTGTTTGTACGGTACACCCCTAGAATCTACATCCCAAATTTCATTCTAATCCATAAACAAATAACAGAGGAGTAGCAATTTTAATTCTGCAATAAATCTAATCAGCCCGGCAATTTTGTTTGGCTGTTTTTTTTAACAATGTTTTTTGAAGTTCTTACAGATGTTTTCATATTAATTTTTGATTACAGTCTGTTAATATAGGTAAAAATAAACATCTTAGTGTCTAAAAAAAGAAAAACATTTTAAGTTCATCAGCTGTTTAGCCTCACCTGAAGGGCTGAGAGGCGGTTCGGGTGGTGGTGCGGCATCGTGTTCGGAGGAGAGGACATCCATTTCTTCCAGTGGCGTCCAGCGGGGGTCCTGCAAGGGGTCCAGGGTGAGCGTCATCACGGGAGGAGGCAGCAATAAGCCCTCGCTGGAGCGGCGCTCCCCTGAAGCCCCGCATTCAGGCTTCCAAACGTCTCCGCTCCATTTGCGTCTGAACGCCTCCTCGTCAACGGCGTCAACGGCGCCCGTGGAGTCAGTCCCTTTGGCCGGCTCTTGGTGGCAGTCTTCGGGCGCGCCCTCGGACGCGGCGGGCGAGCTCGAGCGGTCTCGGGCTTCTCGACGTGTGGCGGCACTGCGGCGGTCCAGCCGGGCCTGCAGTGTCTGCCTCTCGCGTTCTTTCTGTGTGATCTCCAGGAGGAGGTCATCGAAGGACGCTTCCACCATCTTCTTGAGCTGGCACAGCGCCGAATGTACCACGCGTTCCATCGCGCACTTTAACTGCTCTGAGTGGCCACAACAACAAAAAACAACATTGCCTGGTGAGGGGACACACAAGCCATGCAGCCAAAAACCCTTAAAGCAAGGGTGTAGCTTTGGTCTCCATATTGGTAGGGACGATATAACAGCATAGTCTGCATGTACACTTTTTGCTGGGGACGGGACATTAATAAAACCAAACAGATTGGGTGAACGGGGGTCAGAGCTACATTTCTAACGCTCATCATTTTTCTTAAGTCTAATCAAATAATTTTCGCCATTTTGTTTTGAGTGTTAAAGACTAGTTTCAAGAAATCTAAGTGAGTAAAATTTTCTTGAAGCACTGGCAGATATTTTCACTTATTTCTAGTAGATTTACACTGAAAACAAGGGAATTTAACTAGTTTTAAGAAGGTGTGTTTTTGCAGTGCATATGTATTGGTTCAGGTGATCCACCGTTTGATTCAAACCTTTGTTTTAAAAACCTACTAAAGAAACATTTTGAAAACTTCCAGAATAAATGTCTGGATTTTATTAGCAAATTTAAATTGCAATATTTGAACATAAATTATATGAACAGACACAATAATTACAAACCTGTTAATAATCTCTTAATTACCCAGGTATGCCAAAAGTAAACATTTGTCTTAAGATTTTCAGGAGCAAAATTAGTGGTGTGTTCCCCACCTCCACAGCACTGATGTCTTTTTACATTACTTACAGTGGCATTTGCTGACGTAAAAAACTAAAATTCCTCGTCTTTGAAGGGGGCGGAGGAGGCAGCATGTTATATTTGAGTCGGGGCTGAGGTTGCGTGTGTGTGGGAGGGAAGGGGGTCAAGTCATCAGCCAATCAAACGTCCGTTTGATTTTTAAAAATAAATAAATAAACAAACAAAAAAAACTGACTAGCAGATTCAGCAAGTGAAAAGGGATAAATCTAAGTTTGAACTTTGAACATATGTAATTCACTTACTAATGGTAGGGTCAATTCTAGTGCTGCAACGATTAATTGATTAACTCGAGTATTCGATTAGGAAAAAAATATTCGAATTAAATTTTGTTGCCTCCAGTATTCGTTTAATTAAAGTGGCGTTGTAATGTTTCATTTTGAAAGTGTTTACATTTAGTTTATTGATTAGGGTGGATACATTGCCCTCTGGTCTGCCTCATTTCACATGGCTGAATCCAACTGCTCCCTGTTAAGACCAACGCAAGCCAAGTTTTTCTTTGGGCTAATGTTTTTTAATGCATTCATAATTTAGTTTATATGTATATTTAGCCTTTTTTGTGGGAATATGAATGAGTCTGAACCATTTGTTAAGAGCATTGGGAAAAAAAGTTAGCATTTTATACCATTTAAGCTAGCGGACTTTTCCCATGTAAGTTAGCCAATTGTTGTTTTGTTGTACAATGTACATAGATCCTCATTTATTTATTTTTAATACCGTTTGAGGCTTAGCTCAGATATTTTAATTTTTCACGTTCCTTTTCCGATTACTCGATTATTCGAACTAACTAGTTCAACGATTAATCGACTATGAAAATAATCGATAGCTGCAGCCCAAGTCAACTCTATCCTTAAAACATATGGGAAGACACTCTAAATGAACTATATATCTGAACTCATTAAATAATGCAAATAAGGTTGCTTAAAAGTTGGTGGGGACAATTCGAGCATCTTGAAAAGTTGCTAGTGTTATGTCCCTACCGTCCCTATGCAAACCTATGCCCTTGCCTTAAATACCAAATGTGAAGTAAGGTTGGCCAACCATGTTTTTCAATAATATCAATGGCTAAACAATTATAAGCATATTTTTGTTTTGTTTTTTTAACGCAACCCTTCCAGATTCTTTGTTTAACCCATAGCAACGCCCTTGACAACAAAAATGCTTTTCTTCGACAATCTTCGGAAATTACGTCACACAGAGATCTGCGAGGGAAGTCCGCCATAGAACAGTATTGTTGCATTGCTTCTCGGTAAGATGCCACAGCGGTGTGTGGCGATGTATTGTTCTCAATCTAAAGAAAAGTTGTATGAGTGGCCAAAGGATAGTAGGGCACATAAATGGACATCTTTCGTTCGCACGAAGCGAATGAATTTCACGCCATCATCGAGTAGTGTTCTCTACTACAAACACTTCAAAGATGCCTGCTTCCTCAACCGGTCTGCTTATGATCAAGGATTTGCAAAAAAGTAAGTGTGATTTTTGGATAGATGACTGATGACTTTGTCAAAGAAGAGCTGCCAACTGTTGTGGAATGAACAGTGGAAGCTAGCGACGTTAGCCGAAAGCTAATTCGTGGCAATCCCCGATCATAGTTCAGGCATGAAAATGGGTCAGGGGTTAAAAAGGTGAGAAGGTGTGGAGGACATATGTTCCGGCGTTCTGCCAAAAATGTCTACATTGGCGAAACGTCCTATATGAGGCGAATTTGACACCCAAAGTACTACCGTGCACACTCAACTTGTTTAGATGCATATAGGCAGAACGTACTAAGAAATGCCTTAATAAAAGACTTAAATGTAGTTATATCAAATAAGGACGATTTAAATGCGCTACTTGACTAATGTGGTCAACTGCTTTAAAGCTACCACAAAAAAACACAATGGTGAAAGTATGTATATAAAACGTAAAAAAAAAAGTATAAAAAACTCAATAAAAACAAAAATCGATGGGTCTTGTCTCCATTCCATGTCAGGTATTCTGGGCACATTGTTTGCATCCTGATTAGCGTCTGGCTAATACATGTACGGCCCAACATAAAATTCCAACCTGCTCCTCTTCCTCCAACTCTTCAAAAACTTGGATCTCCTCACTTGCGCTCGATCTATCACTTATATCGCTGTTTGAATCATTGTTTGAAGGGCTTTGTAGGGCGGCCGTATGGAGCGCTGCCATCGCTGTTCTCGGTGTGACGTATCACTTCCGGGTTCGTCCCCTTTCAGGCTCGAACTTCGGAAATGCGATTATTTTGTCAAATATACAACATATTAGAGCTGAAACGAATACTCGAGCAACTCGAGTAACTCGAGTTTAAAAACTGATCCGAGTAATTTTATTCACCTCGAGTAATCGTTTATTTTGACAGCTCTAAGCATCACGTTTTGCTCGGACTACTTTTAATGCGGGACAACGTGCTGATGTCACGTGCGGGGAGGAAGAAGGGGAAAAAAAAAAAAACTTACTGTAGCTGAAAGCCGCTACAAGCGACGCCGACGTTGTTAAATACTAGCCCGCACGATGCTACTTGCCGTTAGCGTCTGCTGCGTCTCATAAAGATCACATGTATGTTGACCTAGATGCACCTATCAGACTCGGCCGCCTCTGGGCAGCGTTAGCAAACAGCCGCCATCTTAAAGCAGTAGAGCGCTAAGCGCTAATAAAGAGCTCTAAGCGCTAATAAAGAGCTCTAAGCGCTAATAAATAAGATTAACGTTACTGTCATTACTAGCTCACGTAACGTTAGCCCTTGGGAGGGCTAGGTTTCTATTAATTATGACCACTGTCGATGCGTGGCTAACGTGTCTTACATACAGGCTTTAACATAACTTAGCATTGTGGAGTGATGAGGGTGTAAAATAAAAACTTAATAATGCTAATTATCAATTTTAGCTCAGTAGTCATTGCTGGCTAAAACACCAAGTAGCACTGGTCCCTAATGTGCTCCAATACAGCCTGTATCATACATTTATTTTGAACACTGCAAAAACTCAAAATCCTAACAGGACTTACAGTTTAGACTAACTTAAAACTTAACTAGAACTTAAAAATGGCTGGACACCAATAGAAATTCAATTGAAACACGTGGGGAAAAAGTGATGTGTTTTATCAAGCGTAACAGCATTTTTAGGTAAGATATTTACGTATATATATAAGATCTAAAAAGTTTTCGAGTGAAAGCAGTGAATTAGTCATTTTTTTAAATTCTAGTTACAGTTTGAGATGCAATTGTTGGCTGTTTTCAACAATATACATTGAAAATAAAGACATTGATTGACTGAAAATGGTTCAAGATTTGATGAAATGTCTTGTTTTCTCATGTATATTTATAATTGCTCTTCACCTAAAAATATATTTGTTTTATCCGATTACTCGATTAATCGATAGAATTTTCAGTCGATTACTCGATTACTAAAATATTCGATAGCTGCAGCCCTACAACATATAAATTATTTTTTCATGCTTTATTTGTTGGCCAATGTTTAATTACTTTAATTTTGACCTATTTGGCATTTTATGAAATTACTTCACATTTGGTCTTTAAACAATGGATGTTTTTGGTAGTAAGGTTATGCAAGGCTATATGGAAAAAAACTCGCTATGCAAGCTAGCACCAAAGAAAGACTTAACATTCAAAACTTCCCCTATACTAATGAGTTGTTTGCTGTTATTTTTCACCACATATTTGACAGCAAGAACTACTTCTTGTACTCAAAAGACCAAAAGAAATTGTAAATAAATTACATTTTAAATAAATAAATGAAGTGTATTTACTGTTATTTTTTTAAGGTGGAAAAAATTTAAAAAGAAAAATATTTTTAAAATAAAAAAAATAGATATATAAGAAAATATTTACCATTAAAACTCTGGCTTCCAGCGGAGAAAAAGTGGAATACGAGGAAAGATAACAGCTCATAAGCAGCAGATTAAACCCAGGAATGATCATGTTTCAGTTCTATTGACAGCAAAAGATGTCCAATCAATTTGGACAGTCAAATTGTTTTTGACGTATATTGCTGCCAAAGAGTTAAGAGTAGAGCTGTCCCGACTTCTCGACGTCATCGCTGACGTAAATGCGTCTACGGGCAAAACATACTGTCGACGGGTAATGACGGGTTTAAAAAAAAAATTACATGCAGATAAAGTTTAGAATGGCAGGCGCTCGCGATGCAAGCGGTTGTCACTGGCACCCCCAAGGGGGCCGCTGTTATTTCAATGTGACCGGCATTGTCAGATTGAGCAAAAAGGAAGAAAATGGGCGAGCGAAATAGAGAGAGCGAGATCGGTGAGTTGGGAAAGTGCGCGGGTAGCGCGGAGTTGGCATCCCCCATGTTTTTGTTTTGGTCAATAAAAGTATTCATAAAGAGCCATTCGACGCCTCTCGGTGTTTTTATGCACGCCGCCACCTTCCTGAGGAGGAAATTGGACGAACCGACGACAACGAGCCAAGTGAATCGCCGGTTCACTCCTCACTACGGCGAAGAGTTGAAAACACCGCCAATTACCAAAAAGGGCAGAATTGGTAACACGTGAAAGCGGCATAAAGCCAAATTATTTCAAGGAAAATATAGAGGGTGCCACTGTGTGTACTCTTTGCTAAGCTGAGCTCTCATACCACGGTGGCACGTCGGCTATGAACGAACACTTGAAACGCCGTCATCCAAGTGTAATTTTCGAAGACAACAAGAAACAACAAGCTAGCGGATTGTAAGTACATATATACATACAACTTTCTCACAATTTTTTTTAATGAAAGTTGCCTTTATGTGCGTCGTATCAACATGCATTTTTATTTAATAAAATAATTAATATATATATATAATTATATAATATTTTTTTATTATATATTAAATAATGTAATAATAATATAATAAATTTATTAGGATCATGGAAGCTCCCACTTGGGGAAAATATATTATATATACTGGATATACATACATATATATATATATATATATATATATTAGGGCTGTCAAAATTATGGCGTTAACGCGCGGTAATTAATTTTTTTTTAATTAATCACGTTAAAATATTTGACGCAATTAATGCACATGTCCCGCTCAGACAGTATTCCGCCTTTTGGTAAGTTTTGCAGCAAGGCTTTTTGTGCTGTCTAACAGCGAACTCTTGTGGTCGCTTTGCGACATGGTTTATTGTCTTCTTGCCAGTTCAATATGGCTTCACGACAGCTCGGGCTGACGCCTACGTTGTAATGTTGTGCATATATGATCCTTGGACAAGATTTGTCCATAAGTATGGTTGTTGTAAAGAATGTACATATTATGTTAGTAAGCGAAATGTTATATTTTTTGTATGAGACGCTTTTTGTTTATGTTTAGTGAACCTGTATAGCGTGCTAAGCTAACGTTGTTGCTAATGCAATGCTTGTGTACTTTTTTTTGTAGTTTTACGACAGTCTAAAGAGGACAATGGTTTGAGGCCATTTTATTAATAAATCAGATGAAAAAGGAAGAAGTCTGATTATTAAGGCGTCGTTCACTAGCTGTCTAGCTTTGGAAAAAGTAGACACTTCAGAGTGAGGACAGCATAGACAGATTTAAATGACAGTAGAGTGAAATGCCCACTACAGTTCTTATGTACCGTATGTTGAATGTATATATCCATCTTGTGTCTTATCTTTCCATTCCAACAATTGATTTTACAGAATATATATATAATTTACAGAAAAATATGGCATATTTTATAGATGGTTTGAATTGCGATTAATTACGATTAATTAATTTTTAAGCTGTAATTAACTCGATTAAAAAATTTAATCGTTTGACAGCCCTAATATAGATAGATAGATAGATAGATAGATAGATAGATAGATAGATAGATAGATAGATAGATAGATAGATAGATAGATAGATAGATAGATAGATAGATAGATAGATAGATAGATAGATAGATAGATAGATAGATAGATAGATAGATAGATAGATAGATAGATAGATAGATAGATAGATATCCTTTTTATACATGATATAATAAAAATATATGGAAAAAGCAATGGCCTGCTTACTGTAATCCATGACTGCACTAATGTTAGTTACTTCATATTATAAAGTATTATTGTGTATACACATATAGCAGTACACTATAAAATTAATACTTAATTTTTGTTACTGTGAGTATGTGTGCCTTTCATTCAAAATAATTGTGATAATATTTCAGTGTGCCTTCTACTTTATCTATTTTCAGGTTAAAACAAACAAAAGTTGAACAGTTTTTCCCCTCCCAAAAATGCGGAATGTACACCAGAAAAAGCATCTGAACTCACACAAAGTATTCTGAAAATGGTTGTCCGGGACATTGCAATTCATTTTAACATTTAGAACAATATAGACAATGACATACCACAAAAAGAGTAAGAATTGTTTTGACTCCTGTTAAAGAGGTGAAGTCTCAGTGTTTCTGTTTACATTTTTTTGCACTAGTTAATGCCAGCAGCATTTGACCTCATTGTTTGTGATTTATTATTGATATTTATGTTATTTATTTATACGTTAATAAAGAATTTAGGTGTTCCAAAATGTTTTATGTGAATTAATAAGCTTCAACAAAAACTTTATTATTAAAGTAGTAAAAAAAAAAATATATATATATATATATATATATATATATTAGAGCTGAAACGAGTACTCGAGCAACTCGAGTAACTCGAGTTTAAAAACTGATCCGAGTAATTTTATTCACCCCGAGTAATCGTTTATTTTGACAGCTCTAAGCATCACGTTTTGCTCGGACTACTTTTAATGCGGGACAACGCGCTGTCACGTGCGGAGAGGAAGAAGGGGGAAAAAAAAAACTTACTGCAGCCGACAGCCGCCACAAACGACGCCGACGTTGCTAAATACTAGCCCGCACGATGCTACGTTGGTACAGGTAGCGTCTCATGCGTCTCATAGAGATCACATGTATGTTGAACTAGATGCTAAATGACAGACTCGGCCGCGTCTGGGCAGCTTTAGTAAACAGCCGCCATCTTAAAGCAGTAGAGCGCTAAGCGCTAATAAATAAGATTAACGTTACTGTTCTGAAGTAACGTTAGCCCTGCGGAGGGCTAGGTTTCTATTAATTATGACCACTGTCGATGCTTGGCTAACGTGTCTTACATACAGGCTTTAACATAACATAGCATTGTGAAGTGATGAGGGTGTAAAATAAAAACTTAATCATGCTAACTATCAATTTTAGCTCAGTAGTCATTGCTGGATAAAACACCAAGTAGCACTGGTGCTAATGTGCTCCAATACAGCCTGTATCATACATTTATTTTGAACACTGCAAAAACTCAAAATCCTATCAGGACTTGCAGTTTAGACTAACTTAAAACTTAACTAGAACTTAAAAATGGCTTGACACAAAGAGAAATTCAATTGAAAGACGTGGGAAAAAATCCAAACTTTTAAGTGATGTGTGTTATCAACCGTAACGGCATTTTTAGGCAAGATATATATATATATTTTTTTTGTAATAAGATCTAAAGTTTTTTGAGTGAAAGCAGTGAATTAGTCTTTTTTTTTTTTTTTTTTAATTCTAGTTACATCTGAGATGCAATTGTTGGCTGTTTTCAACAATATACATCGAAAATAAAGACATTGATTGACTGAAAATGGTTCAATATTAGATGAAATGTCTTGTTTTCTCATGTATATTTATAATTGCTCTTCACCTAAAAATATATTTGTTTTATCCGATTACTCGATTAATCGATAGAATTTTCAGTCGATTACTCGATTACTAAAATATTCGATAGCTGCAGCCCTAATATATATATATATATATATATATATATATATATATATATATATTAGATTAGTCGACTAATCGTAAAAATAGTCGGCTGACTAATCGGGAGGAAATTTGTCGTTTGGGACAGCCCTAGTTAAGAGGCTAAAAAAAGGAGGATTTGGGGGTCAGCAATTAAAGGGCTATCAAAATAGTTGGTGATCAAACGTGACAGCCCTACCTATTATATGAAAATCAGGGTGCCTCTTTATCAAAACGTAAACAAAATTCTAAACTCGGTGCCATTGATGGTGACAAATGTCTAATGTGTGACCTCTGCCAGCCTGTCGCAGTTAAAATGGATGAGACATTTATCTCCATCAATAGCACCGAAACATGATCATTCACTGCCAGTCCTCTAACGTCAAATGGATAGACCATCTAGCTAATCAATAGCTGCCAATGACTTCAAGTAAATGAGCATTTCAAACGTCTGGCAAAGGTTTAATGGTTTGAGGTGGAACTGTGACAATACCAGGTATAAATCGTTTTCCAAACAAAACACTTAATTTGAAATGAGGGGCTAGCGAGGTGCCAGCAAAACATTTTTTTTTAATTGAGACCTGTGTTGACATAGGTAACGTGAGACCCGCCCCCTGCCACGTTCCGGCCACACCCTCTTCCTAGAGGGAGCACGTGACCCCTTCGCCATCTTTGGACATGCTTTTCGTCCATCTTTTGTTTTTTTTTCCCCCCATCGCCTGTCAATCACCCGCGCGCGAGTGTGATTACGTAACATGCTCGGTACGCGTCGTTGTGGTGTTGTGTAACTGCGGCTCAGCTCGCCTACCTACAACGCGGCCCCGCTGCTCCAAGCGGCGGCTGTCAGTGGGTCCGTCGCTGGGTCCGCGGGGCTCGGCCGGTTGTTCAGGCTTTGTTCTGCCCGCATCCGGACTCTCGTCGCCGGCCGCCGCCTGGCCCTCGCGGCGCTGCTCGTCGTGACCTCGTCGGGTCTCCCAAGCCTGCAGGCGCAGCCGGAGGCGGCGGTTCTCCTGCTCGTGGACCGCGGCCTCGAGGAGCAGCGCGTTGAGGCTGGAGCCCACCGTCGAGCTGATCTCTTGGACGGCCAGCTGGACCACCTGCTCCAGGACGGACTCGAGCTGGCCCTGGAAGAACGGAATGTACACTGCTCCGTTCATGCTAGCGGCTCATGCCGGGGCCCGAGGAGCCGCCGCCGCCGCCGCCTCCGCGTCAGCGTGTCGTGTCGGGGACGGGTGGTTCGCTGTTGCTGCCCGCCTGGAAGCGCTCTTCGGTCAGTGTCCTCTGTCGCTCCCGCCTCCCCGGTCCTTTCTCCGGAGGTACCGTAATGACGCTAGTGGAAGCGCGTTGCCCTTTCCCGCCCACATGTTTGGAAGCCATTTTGATATTGGCACGCGTCTTCGGTGGCGGCGCGGCACTCCCAAACGCCTAATCGAAACGCTCGTACTCCTGGGGGCCGCAAGACTTTTGCCGAATCATACAATGGAGTGGAAAGTCAGAGAAAAGCTAAACAAAGCTCCACTTTAGCTCACGCCGCATGTTCCTTCGCCCAACCCCCAAAATGCGCAATATACAAACACGCCCCCTCAAAATTCCTTGCGCGTTCCCTCTGGGCGTTACGGTCATTTTGGGCTGGTTACGTCATGACTCCTTGGAAACAACTTTATTGACAAAATGTTTGTTACTGACGCTTTGAAACTAGGGTTGCCAAACGATTTTTAATCGAGTTACTCACAGCTTAAACATTAATTAATCGTAATTAATCGAAATTCAAACCATCTCTAAAATATGCCATATTTTACTGTAAATTATTGTTGGAATGGAAAGATAAGACACAAGACGAATATATACACTCAACATTCTGTACATAGGTACTGTATTTGTTTATTATAACAATAAATCCACAATATGGCATTAACAGTATTAACATTATTTCTGTTAGTGATTGAAATACACCTCAAGGTGTCAATGGCGAGTTTTAAATTAACTTAGAAATCAAGCCTAATACTGTGTTTTTTCTAGAGGCGTGCAAAATTTCCGATTCTTAGACTATTCGCGATTCGGCCCTAGAAGATTTGAGAACGATTCACAAACATCCAAATTCCAATTATTGAATTATACCAGAAAAAGCGGAAATAAAACACAGTCAGCGCGGTCTTCGGGACGCAATGGGGAACAGACCGAGAGTAAATATCATGTTCAGCTAATGCCGCAAGGTAAAAAAAAAAAACAATAATACCTGACTGCAGCCGTCAGCCGCTACAAACAGCACCCAGTTGCTAGTTGCGACAAACATACGGCAACATACGGCTATGGTAGATATCACATATATCTAGACTAGATGTGAAATGACAGACCGCACTAGTAAACAGGCGCCATCTTAAAGCAGTAGACTTCTCTAGAAGGCTCTGTTGTAGAGAACCTAATTACTTTTGATCTAAAATACCCCTAAATCGGCAAAATCTTGACTTGAATCTATCTTTAAATGATGAAACAGTTTTAAAACGTTCACATGTCGAAAGTAGACATGAGGGAAATTATGGAATAACGGGCGCAATTTTAACAACTTTAACGGTTGAGTCACAACATTAATTGAATGTAGTTTAAAGCTGCTGATACAGAAAGGGGACTTGAGTATTTTATTTACTGTTTTTAACCGGTAACTTGATACTTAAATAGTAGTTTGGTTTATTTAGCCTGAGAGGATTTTTGAACAATTTTGGAACAAATATACGAAACATTTTTTTTTTAAATGGGGAGGGGGGAATCAATAATCGATTTATAATCGAATCGGAGTCTCTGAATCGTAATCGTAACCGAATCATTAGGTGCCCAAAGATTCCCACTTCTAGTTTTTTCCCTGGACTGACGCCATAGTTCCCTGTTGGTCCATGCACTGTACCATACAGTCCTTTTAGTGCTGGCTTCTCAACGTACAAGACCTCTGATACTTTGTATATTGTGACTAAATATTGCCATCCAGTGTATTTGTTGAACTTAACGAAATGTTTGAATAGAGTTTGACCAAAGTCTGAGTAAGTGTTATGTGTATTTTGCATAGCTATTTTAATAAGGAATGCCAGTTCTCTTTGCACTGTTTTTTAACTGTGTGAGAATAGGGCCTCATTAATACAGACTGAAGCGTTTTTCTTTTTGTGAACATTTTTTTTTGAGAGAGATATTATTTTTGTTGTGCTTTTACTAAATGATACGTATGTTTGTTGTGAAGGAGTTGCCGAAGCTTATGCCAATAAACGGCATGGTCCAATGAACGTCTGTGTCCACTCGCCTTTTGTAATATTCTGATATAGAATTGTCCTAGGCACCCTGAAGTGCACGCGGCGCCAATGCTGTTTACTCACATGATGCAGCAGTGAGTTAGAGTTATGGCCTGCCGAGAGCCGTAAGCTGTGTTAATGTTGAAGATGAATGTGCTAATAAAGAAACAAAGTGCCAGCACATTGTGTGTGGTATACCTTTGTTAAGAAAAAGCACAGAACAAGACACCTTTCTCTGCCTCTTAGCTCTCAAGTGCGTCATTGTAATCTGTTTGTGGCAATGCATGAGCGTGTCATTCCGCGCATGCGTTAAGTCAAATATTTTAACGTGATTAATTAAAAAAATTGATTACCTCCCGTTAACGCATGAAACATGACTTTTTTTTTTCGTGTTTACAATGTTGAAACTGAACAATTAAAACTTGTACTCAAATTCTACACCAATTATTTGTTGACTAGAATGTTGGGCATGTTTGTAGATATTGTTAACATACCTGTAACGTTTTTGAGGGGGGGAAAAATCAGCTAACAAAAATGTGACGTCTCCTGTGTTTCCCCTTATTTCACTCTTATTTTCACTGTGGTGGCTATCTTATCTAAACTATATTTTACAAGTGCGTCAGTGTGCATAAAGTACATCCAGATGTATCCAGATCTATTAAACCAATAATGTGGCTATCAATCAAAAGTCAACAATTGTTAAAATATTCAGTTATGCTCACAGTCTACCAAACAATAGCAGAATTGGCGAAATTATGGATTAATATGTCTCATTTTTTTTTTTTTTTATCTTGCTTGTCTCCACACGACAAGTGTTTTCTTAAGGGGTGGCGTGGCTCAGTGGTAGAGTACTTGTTCCCCACCCCAGAGTTTGTGGGTTCAATTCTCTGCCCTGATGAACTCGTCTAAGTGTCCTGGAGCAAGACACTGAGCCCCATGTTGCTCCTGGTGCTTCGTCACCAGTAGGTAGATGGCGAAATAGTGTAAAACGCTTTGAGCGCCTTGAAAGGTGGAAAAGCGCTACATAAGTATTTTACCATTTAAGTCATTGGCTGCCATTGACGACGATTCTACATCCAGTCTATTTCAACTGGGAGGTGAGAGTTTATTCAGAAGGCAAATATATTTTTATAGCACAATTTCACACAAGGTAATTGAAAGTGCTCATAAATCGGCTGCTATTGAGGGTGATAGACATCCAATTCATTTGTGGAATTAGAAGTTTCTGAGGTGATAGTTTAATCATAACACGTCGGCTGCCATTTATGCGATGGGCATCCAATTCATTTTAAATGGAAGAAGCTGCCAGTGAATGATCAAGTTTCAGTGCTATTGACATCGACAGATGTCCAATCCATTCGATCTGCAAGTGCTAGCAGTGACTGATAATTGTTAAGCGGAGGTGAAAGTTTCTGGGGGAATAGTTTATTCATAACTCATTGGGTGCCATTGGCAGCAAGCAATTTGTTTGAATTGGGACAAGCCGGTAGTGGATTATCATGTTTCAGTATCAGTGACGTGCGGTCAGGGGAGGCAGGTGAGGCAGAGCCTCACCTGTCATCATGACAAAAAAATAATTATAGCATCAAATTTATATGAATATTTGTCCATTGCTCTTTATGTATGACTCATTTCAAACATTTTTTATAGTCAAAATCGCTGAATTTGCCTATTTCCTGTTCAAATAAAGAAATGAAACGAGAGGTGCGGCAGCAACGAGTAAAGCCTCACCTCTGATTGCGCAATCCATAACAAACTGGGTTGATACATGGAATTGGAGCGTGCTGGTTGCCGTACATCTGCATGTCGCCGTTATAATGTTTCCAGATACGTTTATTTGACCTGATTTTCCACATTCTGGCTAATGTCTTTATCCCTTAAAGTTTAATGTTTGTTACCGACATATTTAGTTTTGCTGATCGGACATAAAACCGCAGTGAAAAGGCACATGCTGCGGCAGATAGTACTCTGACGCACTGCAAGGGGGCGTACGTGAAACAGCCAGACTCTCTTGGGAGACTTTCCGTTAAATGTGGATGCGGTTAACACAACACCGGAGCTAGAAGGTTTGCTTCAAACTACGGGACAGAAGATAACTCGCGCTTTTCAAACGGACTGGTACACCCGAAAAGACTGGCTATGTGGCTGTCCTTCGAAAAATCGCCTTTGTTGCTTTCCCTGCCTTTTCTTCTCAACTTGTGCCAATGTCTGGACTAACACGAGATATTGTGACATTAAAAAACTACGACCAAGCCTCAGCAAACATGAGAGCTCGACCACTCACATTCAAAGCCTGATTGCTTTAAAAACTTTTGGAAGCTCAAGGATCGATTTGGCTTTGACGAACAGCGGAAGCTCAACGGTAGCATCCTCAAGGCTAAGGTAAAGAAAAGAGTTTGAAAGACCTCATTAATGCAACCTGCATCCTAGCTAAACAGGAGTTAACATTTCGTGGTAACGATGAGCGTGTAAGCTCTTCTAAACGTGGCATATATGTAGAACGATTACATGGTTTTGCTGAGAAAGATGAAAGGTTAGCTAGACTTTTGGACACATCCACTGTGTTTTCTGGCTTGTCAAATAGAACACAGAACGATCTAATTGAAGCAATCCTCTCCACTGAGGCGGAGAGATTTTTTTTTTTTTTTTAAAGTAAAGGAAAATAAGGAGGACTTTTACAAAAAGGGCGTAGGTTTGCATAGGGACGGTAGGGACATAACACTACCAACTTTTCAGGATGCTAAAATTGTCCCCACCAACTTTTAAGCAACCTTACCTTTTTTGCATGAAATAATGTTCAGTTACATAGAGAATTTAGATCTTTCAATAGTTCCATATGTTGCAAGGATAGAATTGACCCTACCATTATTAAGTGAATTATTTTCATTATGTTTATGTTTGCTAATAAAAACCAGACATTTATTCAGGAAGTTTTCAAAATGTTTCTTTAGTATTTTTTGAAAACAAAGATTTGAATCGAACAGTGTATCATCTGAACAGATGCATGTAAAAGTTATTATCAGAAGATAAGGATTTATTTTGCATTGATCATTTTGCCTATTAATTAATTAGGTTCATATACATGAGAAATGTGGCCCTTTGCCCCCTGCATCCAATCTGTTTGGTCTAATTAATGTCCTGTCCCCAGCAAAAAGTGTACCTACATGCAGGTTATGCTGTTATATCGTCCCTACGAATGTTGATACCAAACCTATGCCCTTCCAAAGTAATGCCGGTTTTTGTGGTGAAGGACAGGCGCAAGAGCACAAACAGTTTTCATTTCAATCTTATAAAATAAAAAAATAAAAAAAAGAGCTTAGACCAAGAAAAATACAATAGAATATTTAAAAACTAAATTTTGGCCTTAAATAAAATATTCTTTGTTTTTCTTTTCACACTTTTTGTTTAGCAATCTGTAATAAATTGATTAAAGTATCAGAATTAAAAGTTTTAAAAACAACTGAATATTTCACTAAAGGTCAGAATTGAATTCTGTGGCTTTGTACACCACTCTTTACTCTCATTTATGTTGCATGAATTATAGAATTGCGACGACCAACACATTGAGGGTGTGGGGCAAATGCATGTTATTTTCTTACTTTTACGTATCGATAATATGTACCGTGTGTGCGTGTTTTGTGAAGAATGCTGATGAGATATGAAATAACCAGTAGCCAATTGAATAAGCTACCGTTTTTGGTTTATATATTTGGAAATCTGACACTAAAGGAGTCAGTGCCTCACCAACCATGAACCTCACCGCACGTCACTGTTAAGTATCATTAATGGCGTCCAATACATGTGAAGTGGGAGGGGCTGGCAGCCATCATTCATCGCTGCCAGCCCTCTCACTTCAAATGCATTGGATGTCCACCACCGTCAATGGCAGCTAGCGAGTTTAAAATTGTGTTTGCATGTTTCGACAAAGGGACGCGCTTATTTTCATATGATAGGTACGAAAAATGTATTTTTTGTTTTAGACTCTGATTTCAGGAGCTGAAAATCTGTACCGGCTGCCGCTTGGGGGTGCTGTTTGTGCGTTTGTGACGCGCCTGCGCAAGGGCCGCCTCCCCTCCGCATCCGTGGCCCCTCCCCCTTCTTTTCTGCAGCATCAGTACCACTTTCTCTCTCTCTTCGCTCTCCTCCTCTCCTCTCCTCCTGCCGCCCGCCCCTCCCCCACTCGCTCGTCCCGCTGCTGCGTTGCGGGCCACACTGTGACCGCACCGAGGAGGAAGAGGAGGAAGAGGACCGCCGGGGGGGCAGCTGCGTTCAAAACCAAACGAGGGGGGCTCCCGAAATAGGCGAGAAGAAGAAGACGACGTCTCTGGCTTCCTCTCGCCATCCTCTTTAACCGCGCGACATCCCAAAGTGGGAATTTGGTGGCGGAAGGACGACGCCAGAGGCCCCCCCCCTCCCTCCCGGACGAGCTTCATCGTTAGCGACCCCCCCACCAGCACCCGGAGCAGGCGCGTACGTGCTCGTCGAGCAAGCATGAAGGATCGCACGGCGGAACTGCGGAGCGTAAGCTGACATTTTCTCCACTCTTCCTCCTCCTCGTGCGGCCTCCGTGCGTGCGCGTGTGGGCTCGCGCGCGCGTCAATGCATGATATACTTGAAGGGACCGAGACCTGGCGTCACGTGACATAGCGTGCGCGAGAGAGGCGCGTCCGCGGCGTCGGAACGTGACATTTTGCCGTTTTTTCGCGGGCTTCGACGCAGAGGCCTCGCGCTGGCGTCGGCCGGACGCGCGCCTGGCGCTCGTGCGCGCGCCGGGCTGGAGGAGAAGAAAATGCAGACATTTTTTTTTCCCTGGCCTGTTCACCAGCGCCCCTCCGAGCCGCGTCAATGGGTCATCGTGGCCTTGGGGGAGGTCTCATTATTCCAGCCTCACCCATTTTGGGAGCCGCCACGCGCACGCGAGCTTCCTTCTTTCCACCATTGAACAGCTGATGCTTCCTGCGGGCGGGGGGGAGGTGGGGGGGCACACTCTGCAGCACCTATAAACTAGCCAGCCATCCTTCCATCTATCACAGCACATCTATCTGCAACACATCTATCTTCCATAGCGTGTCTATCGTCACCACACGAGAGTCATTTTCATAGCATCCCATTCATAAGACACTTGAACCAAACGTTACTCTGATTTTTGTTTCCCGTTTTTCCGAAAGTTCACGCAAACGCAACTTCGATGTCTTGAAAAAGCCAAAACAATTTAATTTTGCGACTTGTTTTATTAATTGGCTGCCATTGACAGCACTAGGCGTCAAATCCATTTTGACTGGGAAAGGTTGGCAGTATGTGATCAATGCATGCCCTCCCAGTCGGTGGCACTGAAAGATGAACATTCAGGGCCAGTCGTTTCAGTTTAAAGCACAAGATAACACCTAATATTAATAACGTTCGTATAAAAGACAGTTGCTAAAGTATTAAGGTGTGCAAATTGAGAATTTCATTTTAAAAAATCATGTTTAAACACACAATGGGCGCAGCCATTTTATGATATTAGTAGGGGTGTAACGGTACACAAAAATCTCGGTTCGGTACGTACCTCAGTTTTGAGGTCACGGTTTGGCTCATTTTCGGTACAGTAAGAAAACAAAATGCAAAATATAAATGTGCTAGTTGTTTATTACACACCTTTTTGCTTTCAACAATAGGAACATTAGCTCATACAAAGCTCGAATTCTGCTCAAAAAGTAGCGGGTATTTAAAGATAATAATCCAACAACAATTTGCCTTTCAGACCCCGCGTATTGGTCAGCTTTCTTTCTAAAAGAAAGAAGAAAAAAAAGTCCTGTGCTAAAGAGAAAAGCAATCCCAATGACAAAGATTTTAACATGTATTTAAAAATGAAATGCCTCAATGAATCTTTTTTTTTTCTTATGAACGGTTTTCAAAAGCTTTATTGGTGGATTTTCTCAAGTTAAAGCGCTACACAGAAATTAATCAATTTAATTGTGTAAGCAGGATATGTGTATAATTCTTATTATTTAATTACAGGTGTTTTAGCTCATTTCATTTTATTTACAGTAAATGGGCTATTATTTATTTTATTATGTGTTTATATTTCACATATGTGATGTAGTATTTATTTATATTGTATATTTTATGTTGTATAACTTTAGTTCCTATGTGAATATTAATTCCTACTTGTTTTGTTGTGGTAGGAGGGTTTTGTATTGAACACAGAGCAGTGTTGGTTATTATTATAGCAGAGAAGACAGCAGTAAATCAAATAAGACAAGTCAACTGCGCCCCGATCTACCACTCAAGAGATCTGATGGGCTCAAAAAGTGGGTTACGATTGCATATTGGTTTGGAAATCGACCGGATCCACCGTATTTTTACACGAGTGACTTCCAGTCAGCCCGAGCCTAGCTACCGGTAGTAGTATTGACGCAGGAGGGTCGCGTCTCGCGTGAAATAATAAACTCTGCCGTTCTTTTCGCATGAGTCTAACACGCGGCCGCACTCCGACTGGTGTGCATTGGCTGACTGACTTTAACGCCCGCGTTTCACTGCGTTCTCACGGCGGCCACATTGTCGCGCCGTTTACGTTTCTGGGTTATACTGTCCTTCCGTGTTGGTCCTCATTATAGTAGAGAAGACGGAGTAAATATAATCTACACAAAGAAGCTGTAACCCGATCGACTCACAGCCTCGAAAAGTAAGGGTTACATTACGTCAGAAACTCGTTCGGTACGCCTCCGTTCCGAACCGAGCACCACGTATCGAAACGGTTCAATACAAATACATGTACCGTTACACCCTTAGATATTAGTTATACCTTAACCTAGACACGCTAATAGACTTGAGCGCAGGTGCACGTGTTAATGATTATTAATGACATAACGAAGAAGGGCGGGAAATTTAGGATAGTACCATTTAATAGGCTACAACAGTAAAGGCATTGACAAAATGTCTGACCCCACGTCGGGTGGTCGCACTTCCTGGAAATATTGGCGTTTATTTATGGTTTTCTCCACCATTAGACATAAGAAAAAAAATCTTTCTGTGGGTTTTTTTTTCAATTGGGAAGTAGGTGTTGTCTTTCCCTTTAACTCATTCACTCCCAGCCATTTTCACCGGAGCAAGGCTGACTGATTTTGCAAGAACCACAGAAAATTCTGTTCTATTGCTATATAAACATGGAACCCACCAAAAGAAAGATTAGAAAAGAAGTTAGTTCATATCTTTTTCCATTCTTTAGAAATCAGCATTAGAAAATAGCTTAGTTTGAGCAATTTTCCAATTTCTGATGAAAAAACAGAGAAATTGAGCTTTTTGTGTAAGCATACATTTCAAACATAACTTTGACTTATACAGTTTTTTTTGTTGTTGTTGCTTTAGTTACATCCCAAACATCTGAATAATGTTTTCCTTTTACAAAATAAGATAAACAACAAGACAAATTTGATAGCAAAGTAACAATTTATTTACACATAACTAACTGAAAGATGACGCTGTTCTGGCCGTGACAGCCGTTTAAACCTTTCCCTCATCGCCATCTGTCTCATAAAAATGAATTTTTTTTAGTCTCTGCGGGGTCTGCTCACGAGCAGCACGGACTCAAAGGCATCGTCCGCTGCACTAGTGGTCCCGGTCGTTCTGCTCGGTCGTCCAACGCCTGGCATCCCGGGCGTCCTACCGGTTGTTCTGCTCGGCCGTCCGCCGCCCGGCATCCATTCGGTCGTTTTCCGCCGGTGCCCGGCCATGCGGCTTGGCCGTTCGTTGCCGTTTAATCGGGTTGCGGGTCTTACCAAATGCGCTACTGCCCTCCAGTGACCAGTTTTATTGCTTTAAAATTGTACAGTCACTTGCCCTCTCATGGATTACGGATGTAAATCAGCAATTTCAGGACGATACATTACAATATTTTTTTAACCATACAATATTTGCAGCAAGGGCGTAGGTTTGGTTTCAACATTAGTAGGGACGCTATAACAGCATAACCTGCATATACACTTTTTTGCTGGGGACGGGACAATAATAAGACCAAACAGATTGGGTGAACGGGGGGGCAGGGCTACATTTCTCACAAATATTCTGATGTGTTGCCTGTACGTAAAAATGAAAAAAGTTAAAATGGTTATTTTCAACGGAGAAAATAGGGCAGATCCCCCTTTCTTCTAAGGAAATTAACAGTGGTTGTGGTATTGTGTGTTACTTTTTTTTTTTAGATGGGGGGTTAAAGAAATGTCTGCATAGGCTGCAAATAAAATAATTCTTAAATGAATGATGGAGAAAATAAATAAATATATTTTAAGAAATGAATACATGCACAGTTGAATTAGCGTTAATGGTAGAAAACACATACAGTACAGGAGGACACTTATCTTTAAGCTGCTTCCTACTTGAGTTTTGCAGGTTAGCAAGTTCACACAGTTTAATGTTATGCTAACTGTGATGCAGGTCGGACTTTCAGTAGGAAAATTAGTGGGGTGTTTACCACCTCCACTTCGCTGACGTCTACTTACAGTGACTGCTGCTGGCCGGGAAAAAAATCTAAAATCCCCTGTCTTTGAACGGGGTGGAGGAGGTGGCATGTTGACATGTATTTCTGTCGGGGTTGTGTGAGTGTGCGTGTTTGTTTGTTCTAGTCATCAGCCAATCAAACGCGCGTTTGAGGGGAAAAAATGGACCGGCACATTCGGCAAGTGAAAAGGGGTAAATGTAAGTCTGAACATAACGAAAATACAGTAATTCACTTAATAAGAGGTAAATGTAAGTCTGAACATAATGAAAATACAGTAATTCACTTAATAATGGAAGGGTCAATTCTATTCTTACAACATATGAGAAGACATTATGAATTTTTATCATTAATAAGCAAATTATCACCAATTATAATCATTATATAATTCAAATAAGGTTGCTTAAAAGTTGGTGGGGACAATTTGAGCATTCTGAAAAGTTGGTAGTGTTATGTCCATACCGTCCCTATGCAAACCTACGCCCTTGATTTGCAGGGATTCAATTTTAAACAAATGGCTTTTGTATGTACACATTATGTGTTTTTTTAACCCGTGTCTGAATTCACCTGATTTTGTGGATATGCTGACACAGTACAATTCCAATACTTTGTAAAGCCCAAACTACTAAATAATTGACAGAAAATATCAAAGAAAAAGATTTTATTGGTCCCACAGAACATACAAAAAAATTTCAAATATAATTTTCCATAAATTTGCATCCTTTCTGATACATCAGATCACAAAAGTTGGACTAAGTTCATTTTGTCTACAGATTAGTTTTGTTTGTTTTTTTAACCTCTGACAAATGTTTTAGGTTGTTTTATTTACGTATCTGACATGTTCTGTCATCAGAGTGTCACTAGTGTTGTTGACAGTGTTGGACGCTTCACACCAGCACCAGTGACACTCTGCATGAAGGCGGAAATACACGTCGAAACATGTCAGGTAAATAAAACAATTAAAAACGTTTGTGAAAAAACAAAAAATTAACTAATCGAGTCACAATATTCAAAGATTTATTTTTCCTGTTGGATTATCTGTGCAAAGCATGTATTTGATTGAAAACATTGAGATTTTGAAAGTAAAAAAATATCACAATGCTTGTTGCTCCAAAAGTACACCTACATGATAGACATATTAAAGGGTTAGTGCATCAGTGGTTTAAACTAGTGTTGCACCGATACCAGTACTAGTTTCCGTACTGATACGGCTGGATAATGATGTCATCGGTATTCTACGAAATAACGCTAAATTCCGCGCAATACAGTATGTAGTCTTTGAGATCTACTTTCCAACCGACGCCCGCCCTACCCAAGATGGCCATCAGCTACAAACGCCACCGTATTCTAGTTTAGCACCAGTAGACGTCTAATTGGATGTCTAGCGCCATCAATGGCAACCAATGAGTTCAGCAGTGTCTAACCAAGCCAGGATGGCAAAAAAATGGTATTAGTGCAATGCTAGGTTGAATCAAGTCAAAAATATATTGAAATCCTTATTTTTGCACATCAGTTGTGCATCACAAAATAAGGTTGCAAACAAACAAAAAAAAATCTTAAAATATCAATAAATTAGAGATGTACCTCGACATACGATCGCTTCAACACACGATCTTTTTGACATCCGATTTAAAATTTGACTCGCCATTTGTTTCTACATCCGATAACATGCTCGAAATACGATTTTGACAATGCCGCAGTTTCTTTGTTTTCCCGCAAGAAGGACGCACGGCGGATTTTTTTGTGAGAGAAATTAACAAGGGTTTCCAAGAATGTTAGTGCAGGTAGTGAAAAAAGGAAAATGTAATGCTTACAATTGAAATAAAGATCTAAATTATATAAAAATATGAGCATGGTGCGTGCGTCCGCGAACCGGCTCGACAATACGGCCGTAGAATTTCTATGATTTACGATTTCCTCTTCAGACCTCCGTTCGCCAGTCTTTATAAATTTAGGTGACAACTATTATTATTATCATGAACATCGCCAAAGAAATCGCCAGCTTCGTCAAGTTTCTAATCATTTATTTCAAAACTTGTGCAACACAACACGCCTACTGTCTGCCGCAGCTGACGCCGAACAACAGAACATGAAAAGTGAAAGTAAAAACTCTAATGCACCTCTCTCTCACTCTGTCACATAAGCCACGTGGTGCGTTCAAGTACACCCCGGAAAACACATTCGCCACATTAAAAACCCGATTTGTTACGTAATTACAGATCTTATTATTATTACTATTATTATGAACATTATTATATTATTATTCCGATTTTTATTTCTAATTTTGCATCTTGCTCCGTGTAATTGCAATTTGCAAATGAACCAGCAGTATTTATTAAGGATTTAGTGCAGGTTTTAGGGCTGTGGAACAAATTCATGGAATTATAATAATTCTTATGGGAAAATCCTGCTCGACCAACGACCATTTAGACTAACAAACAAGGTCCTGGAACAAATTTAAATTCGTATGTAGAGGTACCACTCTACACCATTCTAAGCTAGGGTTGTTCCGATCATGTTTTTTTGCTCACGATCCGATCCCAATCGTTTTAGTTTGAGTATCTGCCGATCCCGATATTTCCCGATCTGATTGCTTTTTTTTTTTGCTCCCGATTCAATTCCAATCATTCCCGATAATTTTTCCCGATCATATACATTTTGGCAATGCATTAAGAAAAAAATTAATAAAACTCGGACGAATATATACATTCAACATACAGTACATAAGTACTGTATTTGTTTATTATGACAATAAATCCTCAAGATGGCATTTACATTATTAACATTCTTTCTGTGAGAGGAATGCACGGATAGAAAGACGTGTGACTTTGTATATTGTGACTAAATATTGCCATCTAGTGTATTTGTTGAGCTTTCAGTAAATGATACTGTAGCCATGCCCAAATGCATGATGGGAAGTGAAACCATGACTGTGCATAGTCTATCAATTGATATATCTTCTCTGCGTTGGGAAATAACATAAGGTGTTAAGAAAAAGATCAGTTGCTACCTTGCTTCACCACATTGTTTCCCATGATATTTCTAAGCGTAGGGAGAGGGATTGTAAGGCTTTAGCCAATTAAAAAAAGGCTCCAAAGGCTGACAAAATTCACTCTACTCATTTTACGCTGCCTTTTATCTCTCTATATAGGTAAAACGGCACCATTACAGATTGAGCACGACAATGCGTGAGTGGTTCGTGCAGCGCATGCATTATTTGCGTTAAATATTTTAACGTGATACTTTTTTTTTTTTATTAATTACCGCCGTTATCGGGATAAATTTGATAACCCTACCTTAAGCCTAAACTAAAGACTCTGGATGAGTGTAACATATTATGTCTGTAACGTTAAATACAATTAGAAAACGATTTAATTAAAAAAAATAATTTTTTAAAGGCATGGCCGATATTTTTTTGCCGATTCCGATCCTTTGAAAACGATGTGATCGGACATCTCTAATTCTAACCAAAGTGCTTAAATCCACTACTAAAAATATATTTTAAAAACCCAGTCCTTGTCACCCGAATTTGATGCGCTGAAAATGACGCAATTGGGCCCGATTTCAGATCACGTCGTTAGATCAGGGACGTCCCTAGGAAATATTTGAAGCAATTAGTTCAATTTCACCGAGCACAACCAAAAATCCACAACAATTTTGACATTTTTTTAACCATTTTGTTGCTGAAAAATTAAAACTATTCATTTAAATAAAGAGATCTGGTTTATGTTTTCTGTTTCCATTGATTGCATCGTAATGTATTCATCCAGATCAACGTATCGTTAAACCCGTAATCGCAGTCAAAAACCCGAACTTGAATTCATTTTCAAAATTTACTTTTGACTGACAAAAATGAATAAACTCATTCAGTGCTAGGCCACTTCCAATCCGAATGGATCGGGCGTCTAGCGCACAGCCAATGGCATAGACACATCAATATAAATTACCATAAACACCTTCTTTATCAATTCCCTTGAAACATTGGCAAGTGTTCAAAAATCACTTTTCGTAAAAGCTACTCCATCCAAGATGTCAGAAATTTTCTGATTATTTTCGTGTTTGGCGGAAAACACTCAGGTGACTTGAGGTACCGCTCTGAGACCCCCAATTTGGCCAACTTTCAAAATTGTCCGATATACATGTGTGATACATCATTGGAAAGTTTAAAATCTCAATTTTCTGGGGGATGAAAAATTTGGAACAGGAGGGCATTTTTTTAAATAAATAAATTGCAAAACCCTATCTGGAGGTGAGAGCACGTGAGGGCAGAATTACAGATGCCATGACTTTAACGAGATATTATCGTGTACTTACTTTGTTTCGATCCAAAAACTCCATGTCGCATGTATCACTGAGTGTCAAGACACAGCTGTGAATGGGCAGAGCTGGATTTTGGGGGGATTTTATTGGTTAAACATGGTAATATTATAAGGGTCGCGATGCAGAAATCGTAGACATCAAGGAGTGGTCGAGATTTTCTTTTTTATATATTTACCCTCTTAAAATTTTTTTTTTTTCAATTTTTTTTCGTTTGGATCGATTATTTATCATCTAACATATTGGGGAAAATGCGACAGTAACAAAAAAATACAATTAATCGATAGTTATGAGGTAGATATATCTGTGACTTTTTAACAGACGCCATTTTTTTCATTGTGACATAATTTGTTTAAGTTTAAAATATGTGAATGAATAATTTTTTCAAAGTCGTTTTTTTCTTAACGAAATATTAGACATCAATTAATGATTCTAAGCTAAAAATGACATTTTGAATCATAAATATAATTAATAACCTTCGTTTTATGGCTGGGTTGCGCGACGTCTGTAAACGGGGGTTTCCAGGGTAAAACGGACAAATTAGAAATAGTTCGGGGGCTTAATGCGCCATGAATCTGCTATGGCAGCATACAGATATATCAAACACAACAGTTGTTTTGGCTTAAAATACAGCAGTTTCTTTTAAAGAGGAGTCCAAGAGCAGAAACTGCTTTTTCAGTCTTGTCTGTGTTTTCCGCCATTTTTCTACACATGGAATCCCTGATTTAGGAGTATCATTATGAAGATATAAAGAGTCCCTTTTGCCCATTTCGTACCCATTTTAATAATGCCAAAATAAGGTAATAAAAGCATATTGTCCAGAAAAATTGTCCATGAATGCGAGCAAAGCTCATCTTGAAAATACCAGCCTTTGATTGTTTTATTTTAGCCTCCTTCCCAATATACTTGCCTCTGATTATTCTACAGTATATTTACGCGACACTACATTGTGGGATACTGAGTTTATGGTCGGAAATCACAATGTTTTGAATGTTTTAATAAAGACGGACTTTTCTAGGGATTGTCAAGGTAAAATAATTGATTAATCAGAATGAATGGCTGTTTGGAAGAAGACAGAAATTGCTGATAATCTGAATGAACTTTGGCAAATGCATGGTAGTGGACTACTGAACTGGTGTCCACATATGTGATGATAATTGACTTGACGGCAGTGACTGGGAGGTATCCGAAAATGACGCTATGAAGATATGAATTGATCTATGAAGACAATTTGCTTGTTAATGAGCTTCAATGGCGCTGTCTCACAATGAATTGGAAAACTACAATGAAATACATTCGAGCATTAGATCATGTTTGGTGAAAAGTACAACCATTGGTTTCTCAGTAAGTCTTGAATCAAATTTGGTGGTTCTACCAGTAATGTGTTAACTACATAAGAGGAACTTAATAGTGTGCTGGGGGTGCGACCGCAACCGGGCCTCTAAGGGGTCCTGTTTACGGGTGTAAAGTGGGCGTGGTTGGGCAAGGGGAGGATCAGAAAGGTAAATGATGTGCATTGCTGTAATATAGTATTTTAAGTAGGGCTTTCAAATTTATCGTGTTAATGGGTGGTAATTTTTTTTTTTTAATTAATCACGTTAAAATATTTAATGCATTTTACGCATGCGCGGAACGACCCTCATGCATTGCCGCAAACAGACTACAATGGCGCCGTTTTATGTATATTGAGAGCTAAGAGGCAGAGACAAGCGAGTGGAGTGGACATAGGCATTCATTGGGGCCACGCTATTTATTGGCATAAGCTTTGGCATTTCTTCCACAACAAACATATGTATTGTGGCGAGCGACATTGGGAAGAATGACAGGAGATAATCTTTTTCTTAACATCCTGTATTGAACACAACGCAGAGAAGATATACCATTTGCAGCCACCACTGACAGTCATGGTTGCCCAACTTCCCATCATGCATTTGGGCAGAACAGTTAAGTCGATACAGTATCATTTAGTGAAAGCACAACAAAAATAATAATCCTATCTCTCAAAAAAATAATGTTCACGAAAAGAAAAGCGCTCAATGCAAAGAGTACTAACCTTCCCAATCAAAATAGCAATACAAAATAATACTCAGACTCTGGTCAAACTTTATTCAAACATTGCATTTAGCTCGACAAATACACTAGATGGCAATATTTAGTCACAATATACAAACTATCAGAGGTCTCTTACGTTGTGAAGTCAACACTGGCGAGCTATTAGTTTGTTTTTTGATTGAAAGTTTTACAAATTTTATTAAAACGAAAACGTACAGAGGGGTTTTAATATAAAATTATTATAACTTGTACTCACATGTATCTTTTAAGAATTACAAGTCTTTCTATCCGCGGATCCCTTTCACAGAAAGAATGTTAATAATGTTAATGCCATCTTGTGGATTTATTGTTATAATAAACAAATACAGTACTTATGTACAGTATGTTGAATGTATATATCCGTCTTATCTTTCCATTCCAACAATAATTTAGAGAAAAATATAGCTTATTTTAGCGATAGTTTGAATTGCGATTAATTACGATTGATTAATTTTTAAACTGTGATTAACTCGATTAAAAATTTAATCGTTCGACAGCCCAAATTTTAAGTGTTGCACCCGGGCCCCTGTCACCTTTTTTTCCGCCACTGGCTGACTGCAAAGGTCGAGTTAACTCATTGGCTACCATTGACTATGATAAATGTACCAGATTGGCTTTTACACTGGTTACACAGTAGCTTTGTCCATAGACTTCATAATATATATGTTATATATTATGAAGTCTATGCTTTGTAATATTAATAGGGCTGTCAAAATTATCGCGTTAACGGCGGAAATTAATTTTTTAAATTAATCACGTTAAAATATTTGACACAATTAACCCTCATGCCCCGCTCAAACAGATTATAATGACAGCACAGTGTAATGTCCACTTGTTACTTGTGATTTTTGGAGTTTTGTCGCCCTCTGCTGGCGCATGGGTGCGACTGATTTTATGGGTTTCAGCACCCATGAGCATTGTGTAATTATTGACGTCAACAATGGCGGGCTACTAGTTTATTTTTTGATTGAAAATTTTACAAATTTTATTAAAACAAAAACATTAAGAGGGGTTTTAATATAAAATTTCTATAACTTGTTCTAACATTTATCTTTTAAGAACTACAAGTCTTTCTATCCATGGTTTGCTTTAAGAGAATGTTAATAATGTTAATGTCATCTTGTTGATTTATTGTTATAATAAACAAATACAGTACTTATGTACCGTATGTTGAATATATATATCCGTCTTGTGTCTTATCTTTCCATTCCAACAATAATTTACAGAAAAATACGGCATATTTTATAGATGGTTTGAATTGCAATTAATTACGATTAATTAATTTTTAAGCTGTAATTAACTCGATTGAAAATTTTAAACGTTTGACAGCCCTAAATATTACCAATCCAACTAAGAGAATGCATAAACAATCTTCCTACTGTTTTAACAGCTTCAACATTTTTAATAAATTTATTTATTGGATTGCCATTGACGGGGATAGACGTCCAATCCATCTGGACTGGCAGCGATTGAACGATCCCCGCCGTCAATGGCACTTAAAGTTGATCATTCAATGTGAGACATCCCTATTCAAATGAATTGGACATCTCTCCCAGTGTCAACCAATGATTTATGAATCAACTCTCACCTCAGAAACTTTTACTTTCACCTAAACATGAGCTTTCAGTGCCAGCCATTGCAATTCAAATGGGTTTGACGCCTATTGCTGCCAAAGGCAGTGAATGAGTTAAGAACAAAAACGCAATAACGTTGTTTTTCATGATGAATCTTCATGTCGTTCTATATTGCTGTGGCCTTTGACCTTTTGAGCCATTTAACTGGTGGAGCCAGGGTTTGGATGGGAAGTGTTGACAAACTATTTAGTGACGGGAAGGGGGCAAGTATTACAATTGCGGTAAATGTTAGCGCTTACCGCTTCAACCTGTGATGTCATCTTTGGACCGCGCTGGGTTGTGACATCATCACTCAGGTGACATTAGCTAGTTAAAAAAAAAATCATGAGAGATGGTAGCATTTTAGCCATGTTTTCTGCTGCTGGTTGACAACATCTTTGTTTGTGTGTGTACATTTGTGTGTCTGTGTGTTGACGTTGCTGATGCTGTGTTAAGGTGTGTGTGTGTTGTCCAGTCATGGTGTGAAGGGCATAGAAGCCACGAATGGTAGCGAGGTCATTTTAATGATGCCCTGAGTCAAACACACCCACGCACTCCCAGAGAGCTTATCACACAGACACACGAACAGACAAAAAAAGGATACGCACACACACACACACACACACACTCGTGCCCTTTGGTGACCCCGACGTCAATAAAAAGTCAAGTTGCCAAACCTTTGAATTTTTCAAGCAGACATTTTGTAGCAGTGTTCCCACCCCTCTTGTGAACGCAGCTGACTCCATCCTAGCGTCCTTCCTTCTATCCTTCCTCCCGTCCCCTCCCCCATGTTCGCTCTCTGACCCCCCCTCCCCCCACTCGTTTCACAACGTCACATTTATTTGCACTGCTTGGCTTGTGTGTGTTTAAAGTGAGGTTGAGCACACAGGAAGTGTACTCAATGACCATGGCAACTGTCGCCGAACACATCTGCTTTCACGTGCTTTTATTGTGAAGGGCATTTTGGAGCGCCACATCACATCGTGTGTGTGTGTGTGCGCTTATCAGCTGGAACAGACTTGTTGGCCATGTTTGCCCACGGGGGGGTCGTTTTAGTGGATGTCACTTGTCGTCTCATCTCTGATTGGTCAGAGAAGGTCAGGGGCGGGCCGAGGTAAGAACTCATTCTTGAGCCCGCTCCCCCGTGCCCTATTTTGACCTCACATCACGTGACCTTGTCTTGTCCATTTTCGTGTTTGTTACTATTTCGTGTTGTCAAGTTACCATGACGTTTTGTGCGTTTGCTGACTTTGTGTAACATTATGTGACGTTGTGTATTTGCGCTGCAGGCTAAGGACAGTGATGATGATGAGGAGGTGGTGCAGGTGGATCGAGACCACTTCATGGATGAATTCTTTGAGCAGGTAACACACACACACACTGCAAAAATGTATTAACGCAAACATGAATTCATATGCCTGTATGCTGAACGTACTTGTACACACCCACAAGGTCACCAGAAAGTGAGGTTTTTATATACACATACAGTGGGGCAAACAAGTATTTAGTCAACCACTAATTGTGCAAGTTCTCCCACTTGAAAATATTAGAGACGCCTGTAATCGTCAACATGGGTAAACATCAACCATGAGGGATAGAATATGGAAAAAAAACAGAAAATCATATTATTTGATTTTTAAAGAATTTATTTGCAAATCATGGTGGAAAATAAGTATTTGGTCAATACCAAAAGTTCGTCTTAATACTTTGTTATGTACCCTTTGTTGGCAATAACGGAGGCCAAACGTTTTCTGTAACTCTTCATAAGCTTTTCACACACTATTGCTGGTATTTTGCCCCATTCCTCTATGCAGATCTCCTCTAGAGCAGTGATGTTTTGGGGCTGTCGTTGGGTAACACGGACTCTCAACTCCCTCCACAGATTTTCTATGGGGTTGAGATCTGGAGACTGGTAGGCCACTCCAGGACCTTGAAATGCTTCTTAGGAAGCCACTCCTTTGTTGCCCTGGCTGTGTCTTTGGGATCATTGTCATGCTGAAAGACCCAGCCACATCTCATCGTCAATGCCCCTGCTGATGGAAGGAGATTTTCACTCAAAATCTCTCGATACTTGGCCCCATTCATTCTTTCCTTTACACAGATCAGTCGTCCTGGTCCCTTTGCAGAAAAACAGCCCCAAAGCATGATGTTTCCACCCCTATGCTTCACAGTTGGTATGGTGTTCTTCGGATGCAATTCAGCATTCTTTCTCCTCCAAACACGAGAACCTGTGTTTCATCTGTTTCACCTGGTTTCACCTGCCAATAACGCATTCTCTCAGTCCTCTCCTGTATCATACAAATGCTCTCTAGCGAACCGCAGACGGGCCTGGACATGTACTTTCTTCAGCAGGGGGACACGTCTGGCAGTGCAGGTTTTGAGTCCCTGGTGGTGCATTGTATTACTGATAGTAGCCTTTGTTACTGTGGTCCCAGCTCTCTGTAGGTCATTCACAAGGTCCCCCTGTGTGGTTTTGGGATTTTTGTTCACCACTCTTGTTATCACTTTGACGCCACGGGGTGAGATCTTGCATGGAACCCCAGATCGAGGGAGATTATCAGTGATCTTGTTTCTCTTCCATTTTCTAATAATTGCTCCCACAGTTGATTTCTTTACACCAAGCGTTTTACCTATTGCTGATTCAGTTGTCCCAACCTGATGCAGGTCTATAATTTTGTCTCTGGTGTCCTTCGACAGCTCTTTTGTCTTGTCCATAGTGGAGTTTGGAGTGTGACTGACTGAGGTTGTGGACAGGTGTCCGATAATGAGTTATAACAGGTGCCATTAATACAGGTAACGAGTGGAGCCTCGTTAAACCTCGTTAGAAGAAGTTAGACCTCTTTGACAGCCAGAAATCTTGCTTGTTTGTAGGTAACCAAATACTTATTTTCCACTCTAATTTGGAAATAGATACTTTAAAAATCAAACAATGTGATTTTCTGTTTTTTTTTCCACATTCTGTCTTTCATGGTTGAGGTTTACCCATGTTGACAACTACAGGCCTCTCTAATCTTTTCAAGTAGGAGAACCTTCACAATTGGTGGTTGACTAAATACTTATTTGCCCCACTGTATGTATATGTATGTATGTTTATAGGCGCTTTGGATTTTTCACTATAGTTTAGTTTGATTTAAATTATTTTTTTCAGTAATTCAAGTCATTTTTATTAGTTTTAGTGTAAAATATATAGTGTTTTAGTTTGTTTTTGTTTTAGTTTGTTGCGCATTGATTTGTAGAGTTGTCCGATAATTACATTTTAAGTGATATCACGATATTGTCCAACTCCAAAAATATGATACGGATACCCATATATGCGGTCATGGACTTTACATATTATGGCTAATTGTATTGTGATGTCCACTGGATGCTTTAATGATGATAAATGTAACAACTTCAACGTTTTCCAAATAAACATTCTAGGAAAAATAAGAGAACAATTTAATTTAAACTTAATTTTAATTTCCTTCATTCAAGGCAACATGCACATTGGCCCAAAACCGATAATGAAAAACCGACGTATTGTCTGATATCATTTTAAAATGCTTTTATCTGCTGATTTTATCGGCTACCCGATATTATCAGAAAACTCTAGTTATTTGTAAGGTGCAAGAATATTTCAAAAAAAACCAAACAAACAGAAAAAAAAAACTCAACAAAAGGTACATTATCATTGTCATTACATACTGTATCTAGTGCAGCCAATTGCACTGATACATGAGCATTCACAGCTAGTCTTCCTGGTTTAAATCAAATGAATACCTATCACCATCAGTGGCATGCAATGAGTTAAGTACTATGAAAATACATTTAGGTTAGTTTTGTGAACACACAATACAGCTTCAGTTAGTTATAATATTTTTTGTTATAGGTTTTATTGATTTCAGTTAATTAAATCCTTTTACAATTCTACTTTTTGTAATATTGGTTTGTTTTTGTTAACCTTGGCATCCACACACACTTAAAGGGAAATATAATGATAATATAAGAAACACAAATGACGTACATGTGAGGGTTGCTCAAAGTATTTACTGTAATTTTCAGACTAAAAGCCACCACTTTTTTCCTTCATTTTGAATCCTGTGGCATATAATCCCTTGCGGCTTATTTGTTGATTTATTTGGATTAATAGGTATCACTTTATTTGACAGCGGCGTCATAAGACCGTCATAATTACTGTATAACATGACACTATCATGGGCATTACTGAATGCTTATGACAGATGTCCATAAATGTCATCCGGCAACTTATGTATGTCACTGACTCCATTTATGTCCAGCTCGGAATTTTCACATCCATTCAAAAGTGAGATAACTTGCCGAATAACATTACATGACATCTGTTATAAGCATTCATTAATGCTCATGACAGTGTAATGTCCTAATTATGATTGTCTAATGACAGTCTTATGGCGCCACTGTCGGATAAAGTGTTACCAAATACCCTAACTTGCAATCAATGATACAACTGGAAGAATCAAAATAAGAAAAATTTCAAAGTATTTGAATGCGAAAAAATATTTGAGATTGAAACATTTGCATTTGAACACTTAATTTTTAATTGAAAAATTTTTCTTTGATTGAAGCAATCGGTTTTGTGATTGGGCCATATTATGGGTAGGACATATGGCTAAATCATTCAATCCCAAAAAAAAGGTCTTCAATCAAAATTTTTTTTAATTTAGACCCATTATAAAAATATATTTTTCATAATATATCATTTTTGTTGCAGTTTTATTGCTTTACAAATATTATATATTTATATAGGAAAGTCAATTACATGCACTGGCACTTTTTGGCCACCGGGGGGTGGCCTGCCCCCCCCAAAATCCACTTATGTCCCGTCCACAGCAAAAATCTACATGCAGGTTATGCTGTTATATCGTCCCTATCAATATTGTGATCAAACCTACGCCCTTGTAATGGACCCATTTCAAGGAGTAGGGGGAAATTCTAATTGCCGTGTAAGAGTTTTACTAGTCTCGGTGAGAAGGTGAATAGTTGTTTTGTTGTTGTTGTTGTTGTCCGTGAACTACATTTCCACTCAAACGCACATCGAGGTACCAATTAGCTCAGCAAGGAGAAGTATGAGAGTCATTTTTTGAGTGTCCAAGAGCTTGCAAAACTTGGATAAAAAAAGTGTATTTATCAAGGTTTCGTCAGCCGTGATTGTGTACATCCGTCTGCCGAAACAGCCCGATAGCACAGATGTAAGTAAGCCTACCCCTCTGCTATTGAATGCGTTGTTGACATTAGCGTGCCCTATAGACCCTACCCACCGACGTCATAAAACCACGTGCTCGCTGTATGGTTCCGCCCACTTGTCCGTCATTTTGTCTCTGTATTAGCATTGGTTTCAATTGATCGAGGAATTTAAAATGCATTTCATGGAAGACCCGGTGCTTTCTGATGCCGTAAACTCACTGGATGTGTTGCATAAAAGGCGTTATGTGGAAAAGCTTCGTTCTATACAGTCGCCAGATCCATATTTGATGCCCAAATCGATGTTTTTCGACCCACTGTCTTCGCCCTGTCTGCCTGACATCTGCTACGCTGATATTTACAATTATCTTGTCCACACAAAATCAGCCTATTCTCACGAAAATTTGAAAAACACTTTAAGAGCTTGGAGGCTTATAAATACTTCGTTGCTGGTTGGGTGAAACATGTCCTCGTCCACGAGAATTCGGCAGGAATCTATCTTGTGCTTGGAAAGGTGAGTTACGAAATTTTCAATTCAAAATCTTTTGTTATTGCTAACGTCCACTGTCAAGTCTAATGTATTTCATGTCGTTTGTCAATGGAGTTGAGGCTTTTAATGTTTATATGGTTTAGCTATAGCACTCTCACTACATACATACGTGTATGTTGTCGGCGATTAGCCTAGCAATGATCTTAATTGTGGTTATTTGTCAGCCCCGTAGACAGTTTCTTTCACTTGGTACCAGCTAAATATTATTCAAAAAAATAACGATGGTGGAAGAAAGGGAAGTCACAAACATTTTGAATTTGAAACTATTTCGTACTACGTCGTATGTTGTCGGCGATTAGCCTCGCAATGATCTTAATTGTGGTTAATTGTCAGCCCAAAACCCTCTAAGTATATCTTAAATGCATCTTACCGGATATAAAATGACTACTACATAGTCTGTGGTGATTTTTTGGTGCCCAGTTTTCACGTCGAATTGCAGCCGTCCATTTTGCTCTCCTCTTTGGATCCCTCGGAATACGGTAAAACTTCAAGTCTCTCCTTCCATCTTCTCTGTTAATGCAACCAACAGCCACACACGCCTTCACCATTTTGATTATTAATGTTAAGGAGCAGAAAAACACGCCGTAAATAGGAGAAATGTACGTAGCCGTAACAGGTTAACACTATGTTTTGACGGACAAGTGGGCGGTACCATTCAGGAGAGTGGAGTTGTGACGTCACGTGGGTAGGGTCTATAGTACGAAAATTATGGTAAGTATGCAAATAGTAAATTTCTTTGATCTCTGATAATAAAGAAAATAATATTTAAACATAATAAAACAAAACCACTCACAATCACAGCCATTTTGTGACATACTAGGCGCATGGAAAAATGGGTATTATTGACATCATGAGGAAGGGTGGGCAATCTAGGAGACTCAAATTTGATTGGCTAAAAAGGTACTGGCTTTTAAAAATGTCTTCCACCTCTTATGTTGGCCACTTACTGGATATACTGGCTTTTAATTATATCTTCTCCACTATTACACATCAGAAAAACATAATTCTGTGTTTTTTCTATTTCTCACTCCAGATAAATCTGTTGTCCGTCCCTTTAAAAATGCACCTACACAGCATTTTACCACACTATCCATACACACACCAACATTGGTTCAGAAGCTGTTACACATGCTAACCGTGCCAACATGGCGTTGAGGCGTGAACAACAACTTCCTGTTCATGGAGACGCCATGTGTCATGTTGGCATGTTGTGACAGGAAGTGTGTGTGTTTTCGTATTTGTGCGCACAGGTGGAAGAGATCCGCGGCTGCATCGAGAAGTTGTCTGAGGATGTGGAACAGGTGAAGAAGCAGCACAGCGCCATCTTGGCGGCGCCCAACCCTGACGAAAGTAAGCCAACGCTAGCGTGGCGGCCTCTGGTGTTGGGCTGGGATAGAAAATGTCCACCACGGGGAGTCACGTGATTCAGTCACACCACGTATGGTGATAAATTGGCTCTAAATTCTGTAGTTGTACCTCAAGAAAACAGGTTTGCATGTACTGGACAACACTAATCATAGAAAGATCAATCAAATCTTCCTTAATGTACATTTGTGGATTTTGAGATAGTGATCAATATACAGTCCCTGACAAAAGTCTTGTCGTTTATCCATTTTGTAGAAACAATTGCTAATAATCTGACTTTTAATCATTCAATTGGTTTAAAAAATGGCTTATATGAAAGCTAAGACCCTCCCAAATGATGTTGAATGTACACAAATATATTTGTTTCACTGAAAAAAGATTTTTCATTTAATGAAGACAGTCTTGCATGCCTCCCAGAGTTCATCAACATTCTTGGGTTTCGTCTTCCATGCTTCCTCTTTCATCCAGTTCATGTCTGGTCACTGGGCTGGCCAGTCCTGGAGGATCTTGATCTTCTTTGCCTTGAGGAACTTTGAGGTAGAGATTGAAGTATGCGATGGAGCACCATCCTGCTGCAGAATTTGTCCCTTTTTATGGTTAGGAATGTAAGAGGCAGCTAAGATTTGTTGATATTTCAGACTATTTATGTTGCCTTCCACCCTGCAGATCTGTCGCACACCCCCATACTGGATGTAACCCCAGACCATGATTTTGCCACCACCAAACTTCACTGTTTTCTGACTGAATCTCGGATCCGTGCGGGCTCCAGTAGGTCTCCTGCAATATTTGCGGCGACTGTGGTGTAATTCAATAGAAGATTCATCTTTAAAAATCACCTTTTTTTCCCACTTTTCCAGCATCCATCTTTTTGACAGGCTGTGGGCTTTGGCAAATGCTACACATTTTTTTAATTGTCTTTTGTTTAATGCTGGTTTCTGGGCACTGATTCGACCATGGAGGCCATTTCTAGACAGAATTCGACAGACTGTTCTGGTTGACACAGGGACTTCAGGTGACCAGGTCTCGTGGAGCTCTGCTGCAGTGGAAAAAGATCAAGATCCTCCAGGACTGGCCAGCCCAGTCACCAGTCATGAACATCATTGAGCATGTCTGGGGTAGGATGAAAGAGGAAGCATGGAAGACGAAACCCAAGAATGTGGATGAACTCTGAGAGGCATGCAAGACTGCTTTCTGTAAAGAGCATACGACAGGAGAAAAAAAGTCTTATATAGCATTATTATGTGAATTAGAATCATATTTTGAGACGATTCGATTACATACAACAATATAGCAAAGCGCAGATGATGAGAAATTAGTCTTTTAATCTGCCGGTTAGCCACGCCTACCATTATAGGGCTCTAGCGTCCCCAACAGGTGGATGACATCAGCGGGAGACTGGGCTCATTGGTTTTACTATTCAGCCCATTGAGGGGTAATTATTCAGAATGAGGAAAACGCGACGAATAGAGCCGCAAAATGTCATTGTTTCAGTCTCTCTACTCCAATATTTTTACAGGATATTCTATTTATACAAGTATTTTCCCCAATTGCTAAATAAATGGCATGGTCATGACAAATAACAGTCTTGTGCTAAATGGAATATGAAATCATAAAAATGCACTTATTCAGGACGACATGGCAAAATTACTCCATAATGGTCAAAACTGTCAACTTCACCTTTACTGTCGCACCTCCCAAACGATATTTTATGACACCTAAATCGGACATATGTCATTTCCCTTCCCCGGCTTCGGAGAATGTAAACAAACCAAGAGGCGTGACAGCTAGCCGACATGCTAACCCGAACCAAGTGATGTTTCAAAGTCTTCGAAGCGGAAAATCACACATAACTAGCCCGGATTATTTGACATGACGACTGGATTGTCGATTGTCTTTGTGGACCGGCAAACCGCCCGGCGGAGAGCAATTTATAGCTCGTTCCCCGGAGGAGGGCAGCTGCAGTTGTTGTGCAGCTAATGTTCAGCTAATGTGCATGAGGAGAGCTTTTTACATGCCTATCAGTGATCAAACATAAATAGTCCTTTATTTAAAGAAAGTTTGTAGTGTTTACTTTGTAATCCCTGTATTCGTATTTGACATAATACAAAACAAGATGTATACTCACTTCCTCGTAAGTCCAATAGTAGGGCTTGTTTTGGCCAATATCCACGGTGAATGGGAACCTTTTGAAACTCCAAAAAGGCGCATATGCCTCTCCCTCATAAAGCAAGATTTTTCTGCAGCCGTTTGGCTGGCGTGATGCGAAAAATAAACGTATTAATCCAAAAAAATCAGCTGAATCCTTCGTCCTCATGCACAACAGTACGGCTGTAGTGAAGAGGACGTCTTCAGCCATACACGTCACTGCGCCCTCCTCCTCAATGCAAGACCCAAGCCGGAAGTCACTCATTTTCATGCCGCGGGATTCAAAAAACTAAATAAATATAGCGATCACTTCCACACACATCCAAGCGGTCCATATCATTCAGGAGCATAGAATACCGCGTGTATTATGAAATAAACATGCTTTTTCGTGTCACATGCACTTTAATGTTCCTGATGACTTCATCAATAAATTGTACGAATCCTTGCCAAACCGCATGGACGCAGTCCTTCAAGCCCATGGAAGTCATACAAAATATTAAATTTGGATCTCACAGCACCACTACTTAATTCGCTCATGTTATGTAACATATTTTTGTATTTGAAGTACATTTTTTGTTCAATTCTCACACTACTTTCTGTAGGCGACAAAACTTTTATCTTGCCAAAATTTTACCTTTATGTCTTCATTAAATGATAAAACTTTTTTCAGTGAAATAAATATATTTTTGTACATTCAACATCATTTGGGAGGGTCTTAGCATTCACATGAGCCATTTCTGATACCAATTAAATAATTAAAAGTCAGGTTATTAGCAATTGTTTCTACAAAATGGATAAGCAACAAGACTTTTGTCTGGGACTGTACTCCAGCTTACGACTGAGAGTTGATATCATGCACTTTATACTCAAATACTCCTGAACCAACTCATATCTATCACATTTTCGACCCATAACATTGATATGCGCACGTGATCAATGACAGATTTTTTTTTCCTCCCATGATTCCTTGTTTCTCAAATCTTTCCTCGCTTTCTGTCAGCCACGTTTACGTTTGCATGTTGCATGCCGACCAGTCGTCTGCGCCCGGCGCATCCGCTCACTTAAGCGCACGTGAGTTTGGTTTGTCAGGTTTACCCTTGCTAAGGTTTCAACCACCTTTGAGGCAAGGCTTGATGGGAAAGGTGGCGACCTATCGCTAGTCAGGACGTTGTTAATGTGCTGAGCACGTTTTCATTTGACCGGCAGAGACCAAACAGGAGTTGGAGGACCTGACGGCCGACATTAAGAAGACCGCCAATAAAGTTCGTTCGAAATTAAAAGGTAGATTCCCGACAGGAAGTCAGGCGCCGGCTGGATGCCTAGTCGCAATAACAGCATGGGCGCGTGTGTTCCCGCAGCGATCGAGCAGAGCATCGAGCAGGAAGAAGGTCTCAACAGATCCTCGGCCGACCTAAGGATTCGTAAGACGCAGGTGAGCCATGGCGACCCGTCAAGGCCTTTGCCGCCTTTCCAGAAATGAGCTACACTTCGAAGTAGATTGTCCCGATCCAGGTTTTTGCACTTCCGATCCGATACCGATATTGTTTTGCACTTCCGATCCGATACCGATACTGGCCGATACCGATACCGGCCTATCTGAGCATGTGTTAAAGTTTAAAGTTATTTAGCCTCCTTACTTAGTTGTGAGACTCATGTTGAAAAAGGTTTTAGTACTCTTGATAACAACTAGCCAGCTGAATTAGGTGAGTTTGAATAACACACAACGGTTGGTAACAAGAAACTGACCTGTTTATTCAGTGACAAACACAAAACAATATAAATAACAAACAGAAATGGCATAGTCAGTAAAAGGTGCAAATAATATTGTAAACTGTCTTAAAAAAGCAAAACGCAAAAACAACCTCAGTGGAAAATCCCTCAAACCCCCCAAGCTATTAGATCCTTTTAATGTTTCGTGCATTAGTTACAAAAATTTTATAAAAAGCCTCTCGGGTTTAAATAAACGACTATTCCAGTATCAAGTATCAACATTTTAAAACAGTAAATGAAATACTCAAGTCCCCATTCTGTATCAGCAGCTTTAAACTACATTCAATTCATTTAATTTTGCGAATAAACTGTTAAAGTTGTTAAAATTGCTCCCGTTATTCCATTATTTCCCTTCTGTCTACTTTCGACATGTGAAAGTTTTAAAACTGTTTTGAAGATAGATTCAAGTCATGATTTTGTCGATTTAGGAGTATTTTAGATAAAAAGTTAATTAGGTTCGCTTGGAAGGTTCACAACAGCCTACTAGGGAAGTCTCCTGCTTTAAGATGGCGACTGTTTACTAATGCAACTAGTTTTCAATACTTCAATGTTGCTAACGCCCTCGAGTCTGTCATTTTGCATCTAGTTCTATATACATATGATCTCTATTATCTACAGTAAAACGATGTTGACGTAGTTTGTAGCGGCTGTCAGCAGCAGTCAGGTATTCTTGTGTTTTTTATCCAGCGGCATGAGTTGAGCTTAAGCCGTGAGTTTAGCATTTGCATTACCCGGGTCTACGACGAGCATGATGTTTACTCTTGGGACGCAATGCCGTCCGTTCCTCATTACGTCTCGAAGACCGCGTTGTATATTAGTTCTGCTTTACTTGACCTATTTCAATAATCGGAATTTGGACGTTTGTGAATCGTTCTCGAATCTTCCACGGCCGAATCGCTCAAGGATGTAATGACGGCTGGGCATGTTGTACAGTGGTTCTAAGTGTTGGATGGTGCGTCTTTACTCACGAGAGATAATGGCTCGTCATCCAGAATGAATTCTTCGGCAATGACTCTTGTTATTCCCTTGGCTTTGGGACTGTCGAGTGCCAGTTTGTCACACATAGAAAAAGTTTCTGCCAGTGTTAGTTGAGTAGGACCTTTCTTTTTGTCTTCGGTTTTCTTAACATAGTTCTTATATTGTTTGTGGTGGTATTTCGCTAAATGCTTGATTAGGTTGCTTGTATTAAAACTTCTTACAGCTTTACCACCACGCTTGACTTTATTGTGGCATATGTTGCACTCTGCCTTTTCGTCTTTGTCGTACTTGAAATGAACCCACACAGCTGACATTTTTATCGATAAAGTCTCTCGGTAAATTGGGAGACCGTAATGTAAATGTAGTGTGTTGAAGGTGTGCCGTAAAATGCGGACCGGATTTTAGGGAAACCAAAGAAAAAACTGGAATGGATTATGTAAATCGGTGCACTGGAAAGCCCGGACCGGATCGGAAGTCTGGATCGGAATTTTTCCGTGTTGGCCGATCCGATACCGATGCGCATTTTTTTGCCCATATCGGCCTCCGATCCGATTCAAATATCGGGTCGAGACATCTCTACTTCGAAGCAAAATTAGTGCTGGTACTAATGGTACTCATACCACAATTTCGAGAACCAATCACATTCGTCTTCACTGATGACATCTTTCCACTCTCTGATGGGTTGGTTGGATCTAAAACTAGCAAAACAACATGCCTGTAGTGTTCTGCACCCATGAAATCATGCTTGTAGCTTTAAGAGGGAACCTTACGCAATTTGGTTTTCCACAGCACTCGACGCTGTCCCGCAAGTTTGTGGAGGTGATGACCGAGTACAACACCACGCAGTCCAAATACCGAGACCGCTGCAAGGACCGCATCCAGAGGCAGCTGGAGATCAGTAAGACACACGCGCTACAAGCGCATCAGGCCACTCGACGTGCACATACGCTAACCCCTATGCGCCCGTGTCTGTGTAGCCGGAAGAACCACTACCAACGAGGAGCTGGAAGACATGTTGGAGAGTGGCAAACTGGCCATCTTCACCGATGATGTAAGCACCGCACCCGAACTATCCAACACGGCCGCCATCCGGCCGATGGGTGCGCTGACACATCAAGTGAACACGGCCCCTGTCACAACACCTCCGTCACATGACCCAACTGGCAGCGTGAGCTTTTCATTTGAAGGGGACACTCTGTATTGCCCCGCCCCCTTCATTTGATTAGCTCCCAATGTCCGGGGGTCGCGTGAGCGATGGGTGAAGTCCTGACCACCTGTGACATCGCAGACATCGGCTAATGAAGCTCAGAAGAAAGAAGCTGGGGTCAAAAGTCACTATAACTAACCCGATACGTAAAACCTGCATCACTTTTTCTTGATTTGCAACAGCGCTATAGATATACGTGTGAAAAATTCAGACATAGAAATACATTATTTTCCAACCCACGTGTCTAACTGGAATTATGTATTTCTATGTTTGAATCTCTCGCGTATAGAGCTATACTGCTATCGCGACTCAAGAGGAAGTGATGCAGCTTTCGTGCATTGCCAATGCAAATCGGGTAGCCGGACAAGTTTTACGTCAATGGTTAATGTAATTTTCGTCTTTAGTTCGTGTACAAAGACCATATCGAAAAGTTTTCAAGTTTAAAGCAGTCGGCATGTAGGTAGAATAATAACGTCTATGCCAGATTTTATCACATAAATTTTGATCGTGCCATTGCGGCTCGTGAAGACAGATTCAGTACATGCGCAGGACCAAGCGGTTAACCAGACCACAGATCGCGTAGATACCGACAGCGCCATCGCGTCTCGAGAGTGAAGCAGACTTTGCGCATGAGCAGGACCAATCGGTTAGCCAGACTCGTGATAGGTTTTACGTGAAAGTTTTCAAGCCATCAGCGGCCTGGTATGAGGTTTATATGCCTGAATTTACTGCGTATACAGTGGAGCAAATAAGTGTTTAGTCAACCACCAATTGTGCAAGTTCTCCTACTTGAAAAGATTAGAGAGGCCTGTAATTGTCAACATGGGTAAACCTCAACCATGAGAGACAGAACGTGGAAAAAAAAAAACAGAAAATCACATTGTTTGATTTTTAAAGAATTTATTTCCAAATTAGAGTGGAAAATAAGTATTTGGTCACCTACAAACAAGCAAGATTTCTGGCTGTCAGAGAGGTCTAACTTCTTCTAACGAGGTCTAACGAGGTTCCACTCGTTACCTGTATTAATGGCACCAGTTTTAACTCATCATCGGTATAAACGACCTGTCCACAAACTCAGTCAGTCACACTCCGAACTCCACTATGGCCAAGACCAAAGAGCTGTTGAAGGACACCAGAGACAAAATTGTAGACCTGCACCAGGCTGGGAAGACTGAATCTGCAATAGGTAAAACGCTTGGTGTAAAGAAATCAACTGTGGGAGCAATTATTAGAAAATGGAAGACATACAAGACCACTGATAATCTCCCTCGATCTGGGGCTCCATGCAAGATCTCACCCCGTGGCGTCAAAATGATTACAAGAACAGTGAGCAAAAATCCCAGAACCACACGGGGGGACCTAGTGAATGACTTACAGAGAGCTGGGACCACAGTAACAAAGGCTACTATCAGTAACTCAAAGCGCCGCCAGGGACTCAAATCCTGCACTGCCAGACGTGTCCCCTCTGCTGAAGAAAGTACACATCCAGACCCATCTGCAGTTCGCTGGAGAGCATTTGGATGATCCAGAAGAGGACTGGGAGAATGTGTTATGGTCTAATGAAACCAAAATAGAACTTTTTGGTAGAAACACAGGTTCTCGTGTTTGGAGGAGAAAAAATACTGAATTGCATCCGAAGAACACCATACCCACTATGAAGCATGGGGGTGGAAACATCATGCTTTTGGGGCTGTTTTTCTGAATGGGGCCATGTATCGAGAGATTTTGAGAGAAAATCTCCTTCCATCAGCAAGGGCATTAAAGATGAGACGTGGCTGGGTCTTTCAGCATGACAATGATCCCAAACACACAGCCAGGGCAACAAAGGAGTGGCTTCGTAAGAAGCATTTCAAGGTCCTGGAGTGGCCTAGCCAGTCTCCAGATCTCAACCCCATAGAAAATCTGTGGAGGGAGTTGAAAGTCCATGTTGCCCAACGACAGACCCAAAACATTACTTCTCGAGAGGAGATCTGCATGTAGGAATGGGCCAGAATACCAGCAACAGTGTGTGGAAAGCTTGTGAAGAGTTACAGAAAAAATTTGGCCTCCGTTATTGCCAACAAAGGGTACATAACAAAGTATTGAAAGGAACTTTTGGTATTGACCAAATACTTATTTTCCATCATGATTTGCAAATAAATTCTTTAAAAATCAAACAATGTGATTTTCTGTTTTTTTTCCACTTTCTGTCTCTCATGGTTGATGTTTACCCATGTTGACAATTACAGGCCTCTCTAATATTTTCAAGTGGGAGAACTTGCACAATTAGTGTTTGACTAAATACTTATTTGCCCCACTGTATGGTAATGTATTTCTATGCCTGAATTTATTGCACATTTGTCGATAGCGCTCAGAAGAAGTGAAAGGCTTAGTGCAAGAGCAGGACTAATCGTTTAGAGCAGTTACGTATGTCGATTTTGAGCCTGAATTTTCCGCGTATACAGTATATTGATAGCGCCATCGCAGCTCGAGAAGAAGTGCTGCAGGTTTATGCAAATGCGTACAACGGATCAGGTATGTCCCACAGGCCCTAGTGGTTGAAAAATAATGTATTTTTAGCTCTCTACCACATATATATCTAAAGTACGTTCCCGGCTCGAGAGAAATGTGCAAAATCAATCGTGTAGTGAGTCACCACTGACTTGTGGATGACTCTTTATGGGTCTGACTTCTTCCAGTCAATGTCTTGACAATGATTCACCCGTCGGTGACTGGGGTCAAAGGCGCCAGCTAACTTGCCAATGGTAACTTGTTAGATCAAGATGGATTCCCAGATGACCAAACAGGCCCTGAATGAAATTGAGACCCGGCACACTGAGATCATCAAGTTGGAGAACAGTATCCGAGAGCTCCACGACATGTTCGTGGACATGGCAATGCTGGTGGAGAGCCAGGTACGCATCACACTTGGCCGCGTCGCCGCCACCCAGTGCGTCGCTAACCCACGCCGTGACGCTTTTCAGGGCGAGATGATCGACAGAATCGAGTACAACGTCGAGCACTCCGTTGACTACGTGGAGCGAGCTGTCTCCGACACCAAGAAGGCCGTCAAGTACCAGAGCCAAGCCCGCAAGGTGAACGTCATTCACTCGCCCCTCCCAGTCAAAATGGTTTGGATGTCTAGTGCTGTCAATGGCACTGAAAAATTAGCATTAATGGCCAGTCCTCCCAGTGGCGCTGTTAACATGTTGTCTTCGCGTGTCACCCTCCTTAGAAAAAGATCATGATCATCATCTGCTGCGTGATCCTGGGCGTAGTCCTGGCGTCCACCATCGGCGGGACTCTGGGCTTCTGAGCTTCCGGGACGCCCGTCGCCGTGACGACGCCCGTCACCGCGACGACGCCCGTCGCCGTGACGACCGCCCGCGACAGCCCGACGGAAGCCGGAGAAGAAAAAGCCCAAAAACTTGAACCACAAATGCAAGAAGATAACCAATCAGCAAACGGGACACACTTGGGGTGGGCCGAGGTCCCGAATTCCCGTCAAAAGCAACACCCCCAAATGCACCCCGCTGTCCGTGTATCGCGCGTAAACCAGCTCACACGCCGCCCGCCTGCATTTTACTTTGCTTCTTTCTTCTTTGGAGCGTCGCTTTCATTTTTTTGTTGTTTTTTGTTTTCAAACGGGATGGTGACTTCGGCGCAGAAATAGTCTGCCATCCTGCCACCCCCCCCTGACAAACACACACAATGGCTGTGTTCCGAATCCCTCCCTGTTCTCTATCCGGCGCCCGATTATGTTACAGCGCGTTAACCCCCGCATATTGACGTTCCGACATTTTTTTGTGTGGAGGGGGGGCTATCCTCCTTTTTTTTTGCAGAAAAACTCACTCCCAGGCCAAAAGCCATAACAGTATTGCCGTGGTGGCGTCTTGGTGCCGAAGTGAGTTGAGGAGTTTCATTTAGACAAAAGTTTGCTGCCATCTTGTGGCATCTTTAGGCAATCACAATACACTATAACAACGTTAGGATAACAAATGTATGAGTTGTGGTGCCAAAATATCCTCAGTAGAAGTAGAGCTATTCATTTTGTAAAATATTCATTGGATAGATGTTATTATATTTCATTTCTTTTGACGGCAGGTACACCAGCTTACGTTTAATGACGCCAGCCGCAAGTCAACTCATATTGAAAAATCCCTGTATAGTGATAACAAGGGAGTTTTCCATTCATGGTTTCAGCCCTAGAGTCAACTGTATGGTATATTATCTGAAAATCCCCATCCGGGTATAAGGAAGCCTTCAAGTTAACTTTGATATCCGTTATAAGAAAATCCCTACATAAAGTACTACTTGTAATCCTACAAGGGGGCAGCGGGGTTAGTTGTCACAATTTTTACTCTTTCATGAATATCTTTAACACGTCTTAGAATAGTTATTGATACATTTACAGGGAAGCTTAATATCTTAGAAGGATTTTACATCCTTTTCATTTTTTATTTATTGAGAGTCATATCGTATCAATCCAAGACTTTCTGACACTTGGTGACCATTAACACACTATAGAGTTGGCTGCAGTTTATTTAAATGGGATTTTCTTTAAGAAATGATGACAATCTTCTGAATGAAATCAAAGGTTATTTTGAACACAATACATTAGACACAATAATGTTAACATTAAAAGTTTACAATAGCACTTCTATGTAAAAGAACTAGGGCTGTCAAACGATTAAAATTTTTAATCGAGTTAATCACAGCTTAAAAATGAATTAATCGTAATTAAGCGCAATTCAAACCATCTATAAAATATGCCATATTTTTCTGTAAATTATTGTTGGAATGGAAAGATAAGACACAAGAAGGATATATACGTTCAACATACTGTACATAAGTACTGTATTTGTTTATTATAACAATAAATCAAGATTGCATTAACATTATTAACATTCTTTTAAAGCGATCCATGGATAGAAAGACTTGTAGTTCTTAAAGATAAATTTTAGTACAAGTTATTAAAATTTTATATTAAAACCCCTCTTAATGTTTTCGTTTGAATAAAATTTGTAAAATTTTCAATTAAAAAATAAACTAGTAGCTCGCCATTGTTGATGTCAATAATTACACATTGCTCATGGTGCTGAAACCCATAAAATCAGTCGCACCCAAGCGCCAGCAGAGGGCGTCAAAACACCCAAAAACACAAGTAACAACTGCACATGACACTGTACTGTCATTTTAATCTGTTTGAGCGGGGCATGTGCGTTAATTGCATCAAATATTTGAACGTGATTAATTAAAAAATTAATGACTGCCCGTTAACGCGATAATTTTGACAGCCCTAAAAAGAACATATCATTTTTTCTGGTTATCGTGTAAAAACAAGAACTAATTGCACAGGTATTAAATACAAAATGATACTTAGTCCAGAAGCGAACATCTTTTCTGATAGCTACTCACTGTCTAAAACAGTGATGACAGACATGAGGTTGCTATGCGCACTGCCTCCACAATGTCGCATTTTATATTTATTTCTATTTTATAGAGTGTTAAAATTACGTTTATGCAATGCACACAATTTCACGGCAACTTGTACAGTGACAACACCCATCCTTTAAATGATGGTGTGACAACAATTTCCATCCAAATTGTGACAACCAACCCAAACTCATGTATTAGGCTAAAAGCTAACAGCTCGCAAGCAACTGGCTAGCTAGCTAACTGTAGTTATGTCCTGCTACTTTTTAATGGTTACTTTCATAACTAGAGTGTAAAATACCATAAAAAGATAACCTTAACATTTTTAAATGAAATTGCCTCTTACCTCAAAGTGATGTGACATTCTACAGTAAAGACAATGTAGTTTTTTTTAGTGACGCAATTATACTGATATTATACTATATACTATAGTAGCTATTATAATGCAATATTATACTGATATTGCGCAACACCACCCTCTGGTGGACGAGTTATAGCATGAATGACAACCAACCCGTGTGACAACCACCCCGGTTCTTCCCTATTCAAAGGATGTTTTCAGTATAAACGTTCCCCTTCTTTTACTTCCTACCACGACAAATACTCTGTGAATAGTATACATATCCTTGGGCTGGCAGTGAATGAGTAAAGAAGGCTTCCCAACACAGCCAATGTGTCACACGGCTCCCGAGACCGCCCCACATTGGTCACTCACGTCGGTCAACGCTCCGCCCACGGTTACCCGATGGATTGGAAGGAAATCCGATCTTTTTGTAAGGGGGGGCAGGTTTCCACGGCAACACATCAAGCAAAGGGTGGGAGGAGCGGAGTCAAGGGTGGGGCGGTCAAATCTATGCAGTTTAGATACAAGCGCGACCGGCCCCGCCCACTGAGCACCGCTCCGCCCACCACAGTCTGGAGGCCACGTATGTTCGGGGAAAGGTTTTACGGCGCTCCTTTCGCGCGACCGCCTCCGGTCACTTCCTGTTGACGTCGCTTCCTTTCGATGTCACTTCCTCCCGCGGACGGTGACCCAGCCGTCTTTGTCGCCGCCTTCCGGCCGAGCGCGTTTGTGCTCGTCCGGCGCGGCACAAACGGCGCTCAGCGTTCAAGCAATAACGTCGGCCGGCGACCGCTCGCTTGTCCTGAACGTCGGCATCGCGAGCGGCTCGGACGCTAACAGGAAGGGCGATCCGGCGGTTTTGTTCATTTTGCGCGTGTGCTGTAGTCGTTAGCGCTGTTAGCTGTGTGACGTGTCGTGGCAAACAAAAGCGTCGGTAGCTTCTTTTCATTCCTGAAACCAAAAGCGACTCGCGTGTGCACCAAAGTTTTGTCGTGTTGTGTTGAAACCAAACGTGTCGAACGCGCCTCCTTGCTCGCTCGCCTCCTGGCAACCAATCCCGTGGCTCCTTTTCCACGGCTGTTTGTCAAATGGACATTTTGACGGGTTGGTGAGCGCCGCTGTCATCGTCCCTCGCAAACGTGGCGGGGCTAAGTGTTCGGAATCGTTTGATTTCGCCCGATCACCGGAAAAAATGCTGATTTATTGATTCAAGAGTCTGGTGTGATGAACGAATCCCGGTTTCAGAACGAGTCGAGTCCACGATAAAAAATTCCGAAGACCGCGTTCAGAATGAATCCTCGTTCCTGACTACGTCCACATTAAAATTAAACATATCTAATGGACATTTTTGCAGTTCAAGACCAAGGAATTCAACTATTCTGAGGATGTGTTTTTCTATGCGATTACTAGTGTTGCACCGATACCATATTTGGCTCACGATACAGATTCCGATTGTGTGGTATCGACCGATGCCGATACTGTACCAATACCACATTTTTTTCCTTTTCTTCCTGAATTACTGCACACCTGAAAGTACAGTAATTGCTATCATGGCTTCCTCAGACACTGCTTAACTCATTGCCTGCTGAAGGCGCCAAATTCACAACAGAAAGATGATTGGATGGCATACGATTAGTGATTAGCGACAATTTTAGTGCCGTATCGGTACCGATACTATTATCGGTGCAACACTAGCAATAATATCGGAGGCTGATTATTCCTGGATTTTCGCTAACGGGGCTCGCGGACGACCGAAGGATTCCGAACACAGCCTCGGTGTTGTCCTTTGCATTTCGGAAAGATGACAGCGTGGATCAGGAAGTCCCGCCCCACCCCCCATGCTGCCCTCCTTTGAAGGTGAAAATATTAAGTAAAAAAAATAAAAATAGAATTATTAACGATGAAAAAAGCATGCGAAGCGTTGTGGAGTTTGCATGGTGATGTTTTTTCGTATCCCGACCTGCCGCCACGTTGCGCACTTTACCGCTCATCGGCTCTGTCTTTGTTAGCACGTTAGCACGTCAGCCGGGTTCTTTTCACATCTCCAGTGGCGCCCCCCCCCACCCGACGACGCTCGCTCACCCCCCCCAGATCGCAAACGCGCGAGCGAGCGCTCCAAAGGCCGGCCCGCCGTTAGCATGCCGACAATTCCCACGGCGGCGTCCTCCGTGTTTGTAGTCCCTACGACGACGCGGCGCTCTGTCTTCCTGAAAGCATTCCCCAAACCAAAAGTCCTCCTGGTCCGGTCGCCGTGACAACGCGTTGTTCGCCATTGATCCAACGCTCCGCCCACATCTTTGTGCTCCGCCCCTTCCGAGTCAGTATTCATTTGTATTAGTGGGAGGAGTCAGGAGAAGGACTTTGACTTTGTTGTTGTCGTTGTTGTTGTTCAGATCGCCATGGAGACGAGAATGTGTAATTATTGTAAATAACCACAAAAGATGACCTGCATGTTTATCTAGAAAATTCCCGCCAAAGCGGACAGCGTCCCGGAGCGTCCGGTCAGTCCTCTCGAGCCGCCGCGTCCTCTTTAGCCGCCTTCTGGGCGCCCCAAAGTGCTTCCTCCGTTTTGGCGACTTTGTCTGGGCGAATTTAAGTCGCGCCAAAGACAGACGACGGGTCCCGCGCCGTCCGGCTCGCTCGGGGGGCCCCTCCCCATCCGGCCCCGCCCGCCCACAGGCAGGCCGACCTGGACAAAGTGCAATATTATTTTGGCGGTGCCGAGGCCCGGGACTAAAGAGGACAAGCAGCGGGACGTCCGCTCCGCTCGCCCGTGCCACTTTGACGGGAAATGCAACTTGTGTGTTTCTTTTAGTGTGTGTTTGTGTGTGCGTAGTGTAACGTAAACGCCATCCGTCCCCCCCGGCCCTCCAACCGAAACCACTTACGACCCCAGCCCGGCCCCGATTGGCAACAGCTCCCCCGCCCCTTCCCTCCCTCGTGCTGCTGTTGGCTGTTTTGTTTCCGTTGGTGTGACGTGCCAGTATAACCCCCCCGAGCCTCTCCCACCCCGTCGACCAGTCGCTCTCGCCCCCTCACCCCCTTCCTCCATGGATCTTTAAGATGACAACTCTATGCAGATGCGTCTTTTCTAAATGTGTCCAACATTTTAAGTTCCAACAAAAAAAAAACAAACCCTGACAGAAATATTGAAACATGAAGAAATAAAGAAGGATTGTTCAGTGTTCACACGTCTACTTCCTGTTTCCATTCACGTGTGTGCAGGCACGTGCACTAAAATTTGGGGGAATGGGTACAGATGCTTTTGCGCCCCACCCACAAAAAGGCCACAATCTAGACTTCATAATACCATATTGGCCCGAACAGAGGCGTTGCAAGGGTCCCCGGGGGCCCCAGGCAACAAGCAACATGTGGCCCTTCAAGCGTGTGCAAGTAAGGGGGACAGTTGGACTTGGAGCAATAGCATATTTAATAAAAGTAGGACACTCAAAGTGCCCGGCTTCTACTACATTGGGACATAAAACTACAGTTACATAGTACACTCACCGCTGTCTTGCTTCCTTTTCTCCTCTTCTGCTTTTTTTTTTCTTTCTTTCGTCGCATCCAAAAGGATAACTTCTCTTCATTTTTGATACACGCCAATTTAAAAAAAGCCAAATCGCCGCTCACTCTCACTCTGAGTCACGTGAGGGGGGAGTGTAGAGCGAGTGAAGGGGCCCCTACAGGGAACTCAGACACAAGGCTTTCACTTGTCGCTGTGGCAGTGGAGTAAAGCTGCGTGTGCTAAATCTGTTTGCCCTCTGGGGGCCCCTGCTGGCTGGGGGCCCTAGGCAATTGCCTGGTTTGCCTAATGGGATGAGACGCCTCTGGGCCCGAATATAAGACGGCCCTGATTATAAAACGACCCCCTCTTTTTCAAGACTCAAGTTTGAAAAAAGACTTTTTGAACACCAAATTTTTATACAGACAATAATTACAGTACATTTGAAATAAATGATTATAACTAGGGTTGTTCCGATCATGTTTTTTTGCTCAAGGTCCGATTCCGATCTTTTTCGTTTGAGTATCTGCCGATCCCGATAATTCCCGATCCGATTGCTTTTTTTTTTTGCTCCCGATTCAATTCCAATCAGTCCCGATAATTTTTCCCGATCATATACATTTTGGCAATGCATTAAGAAAAAAATGAATAAAACTCAGACGAATATATACATTCAACATACAGTACATAAGTACTGTATTTGTTTATTATGACAATAAATCCTCAAGATGGCATTTACCTTAATAACATTCTTTCTGTGAGAGGGATCCACGGATAGAAAGACTTGTAATTCGTAAAGGATAAATGTGACTTTGTATATTGTGACTAAATATTGCCATCTAGTGTATTTGTCGAGCTTTCAGTAAATGATACTGTAGCCATTTAACTGTTCTGCCCAAATGCATGATGGGAAGTGCAACCATGACTGTGCGTAGTGGTACCAATTGATATATCTTCTCTGCGTTGGGAAATAACATAGGGTGTTAAGAAAAAGATCAATTACTACCTTTCTTCCCCACATTGCTTCCCACAATATTTCTAATCATAGGGAGAGGGATTGTAAGGCTTTAGCCAATTAAAAAAAGGTTCGTAAGGCTGCCAAAATTCACTCTACTCATTTTACGCTGCTTTTTAGCTATATATATATATATATATATATATATATATATATATATATATATATATATATATGTGTGTGTAAAACAGTGCCATTAAAGATTGAACGCGACACTGCGTGAGTGGGTTGTGCAGCACATACGTTAATTGCGTGAAATATTTTAACGTGATAAACTTTTTAAAAAATTAATTACCGCTGTTAACGGGATAAATTTGATAACCCTACCTTAAGCCAAAACTAAAGACTCTGGATGAGTGTAACATATTATGTCTGTAACCTTAAATACAATTAGAAAACGATTTAATTAAAAAAATATATATATATATATGTATTTAAAAAAGGCATGTCCGATATTTTTTTGCCGATTCCGATACTTTGAAAATGACGTGATCGGACCCGATCAATCTGGATGACGATCGATCGGGACATCTCTAATTATAACAATATATTTGAGAGAAAAAGCATGTTATTTTGCCTCATTCAAATATTAATATCTGAACATTTAAATATGTAAACTAAAGTGCAATCACATTCGTAAATAAATGGCTTCTGGTTTTTGAAATGTAAATGAACCAATCTATTTTGATAAAACAACAAAATTGCAATAATTGCATTAACCTTCAAAGTGAAGTCTAACTGTAACTGTAGTCTTGCAACAAATCTGAATAAGGAAAAACATTGCAATAAAATAACTAGGGCTGTGAAACGATTAAAATTTTGAATCGAGTTAATCTCAGTTTAAAAATTAATTAATAGTAATTAATCGCAATTCAAACCATCTATAAAATATTTTTTCTGTAAATTTGTTGGAATGGAAAGATAAAACACAAGACGGATATATGGCAGAAAACACTCAGGTGACTTGAAGTTCCGCTCTAAGACCCCCAATTTGGCCAAATTTCAAAATTGTCTGATATGCATGTGTGATACATCATTGGAAACCATAAAATCTCAATTTTCTAGGGGAAGAAAAATTTTGGACAGGAGGGCATTTAAAAAAAAAAAAAAAAAAAAAGGTAGCAAAACCCTATCTAGAGGTGAGAGCACGCCAGTGCAGAATTACAGACGCCACAACTTTAATGAGATATTATTGCGTACTTACCTTGTTTCGATCCAAAAATTCCAAGTGGCACGTATCACTGAGTGTCAAGACACAGCTGTGAATGGCCACAGGTGGATTTTTGAGGGATTTTATGGGTGAAACATGGTAATATAACAAGGGTCGCGATGCAGAAATGGCAGACATTAAGGAGTGGTTGAGATTTTCTTTTTCATATATTTACCCTTTTAAACATTTTTTTTTTCAATTTTTCTTTGTTTGTATCAATTATTTACCATCTAAAATATTGGGGAAAATGCGACAGTAACAAAAAAATACAATTGAGCGATAGTTATGAGGTAGATATCCGTGACTTTTTTACAGACGCCATTTTTTTCATAGTGACGTCATTTGTTTAAAAGTTTAAAATATGCAAGTGAATAATTTTTTTAAGTTGTTTTTTTTTTTCCGTTTAAAACAAAATATTAGACATCAATTTATGATTGTAAGCTAAAAATGACGGACATTTTGAATAAAAAACATAATTTCTTACCTTGTTTTCATGGCTAGGTTGAAAAAAAAAACGGTTGCGCGACATTTGTAAACGGAGGTTTTCAAGGTAAAACGGGCAAATTAAAAATAGTTCGGGGGCTTCATGCGCCATGAATCTGCTAGGGCAGCATATAGACATATTGTTCTATCAAACACAACAGTCGTTCTGGCTTAGAATACAGCAGTTTCTTTTAAAGAGGAGTGCAAGAGCAGAAACTGCTTTTTCAGTCTTGTCAGTTTTCCGCCATATACATTCAACATACGGTACATGAGTACTGTATTTGTTTATTATAACAATAAATCAACAAGATGGCATGAACATTATTAACATTCCGTTGAAGCGATCCATGGATAGAAAGACTTGTAGTTCTTAAAAGATAAATGTTTGTACAAGTTATAGACATTTTATATTAAAACCCCTCTTAATGTTTTCGTTTTAAAAAAAATAAACTAGTAGCTCGTCATTGTTGATGTCAATAATTACACAATGCTCATGTGGTGCTGAAACCCATAAAATCAGTCGCACCCAAGCACCAGCGACCAAACACCAAAAAACACAAAGTAACAAGTGGACATTACACTGTGCTGTCATTTTAATCTCTTTGAGTGGGGCATGTGCGTTAAATGCATCAACTATTTTAATCCCTGAATTCTTTATAGATATGGATGTAAAACAGTCTCAATTCTTGGTTAAAAGCAAAAAAAAAACAAAAAACTGGCAGTTAGCTTTAATTTTACGTAAATATGTCGAATGTGCTGCTAGTATTTAAAGTGCGTACGACAGGAGAAAAAAAAAAAAGTCTTAAATAGCAATATTATGTGAATTAGAATCATACTTTTAGACGATTTCACTTTATACAACAATTTAGCAAAGCGCAGATGACGAGAAATGAGTCTTTTAATCTGCCAGTTAGCCACGCCTACCATTATAGGGCTCAAGCATCCCCAACAGGTGGATGACATCAGCGGAGTAACGATTTCATCTGATTTAGTATGCAGCCCATTGAGGGGGAATTATTCAGAACGAGAAAAACGCAACGAAAAGAGTAGCAAAATGTCATTGTTTCAGTGTCTCTACTCGAATATTTTTACAGGATATTCTTTTAATCCAAGTATTTTTCCCCAATAGCTAAATAAATGGCATGGTCATGACAAATAACAGTCTTGTGCTAAATGGAATATGAAATAATTAAAATGCACTTATTCTGGACGACATGGCAAAATTACTCCATAGTGGTCAAAACTGTCGACTTCACCTTTACTGTCGCAACTCCCGAACGAAATTTTATGCCACCTAAATCGGGCTTATGTCATTTCCCTTCCCCGGCTTCGGGGAATATAAACAAATCAAGAGGCGTGACAGTTAGCCGACATGCTAACCCGAACCGAGTAATGTTTCAAAGTTTTCGAAGCGGAAAATCAAACCTAACTAGCCCGGATCTTTTCACATGACGACTGGGTTGTGGATAGTCTTTGCTGATCGGCGACCCGCCCGGCGGCGAACAAGTTAGAGCTCGTCGTTCCCCTGCTGAGGGCAGAGGGTTCGTTTGCGGGGAAGCAATTGGTCAATGACCGCCAGACAAACCGGCTGATGTCGGAGGAGCGTGTAGCTGCCAAATGGTTAACACAAATATGGCAAAATAATGCTTTACTACACGGCGAAGTCGTAAACAGCGAGAGACTCATAGGAGGGCGGCTGCAGTTGTTATGCAGCTAACATGACAACACGTGTATGAAGAGAGCTTTTTACATGTCCATCCATGAAAAAACGTAAGTAGTCCTTTATTTAAAGAAAGTTTGTAGTGTTTACTTTGTAATCGTTGTATATGCGGCTATTTTTAACACAAAGTTGAAATTTCTGATCGGTTGGAAAATTTGACAGAACACCGGGCACATGAAGAAGGCAATAAGCTGAGTATAGTGCTCTCCTGGCGGGGGGATGCGCGACAAGCTGCCAATCGTCGGCCGAGGGGACAAGGAGCATGTCAGCCACAAAATGCAAGCCACTTACATAATAAAATGATCCCAGTAATTGACATAATACAAAACACGATGTTTACTCACTTCCTCGTAAGTCCCATGGTCCCACAGCAATAGGGCTTGTTTTGGCCAATATCCACCTGTGAATGGGAACCTTTTGAAACCCCAAAAAGGCACACACCTCTCCCTCGTACAGCAAGTATTTTTTTTCCCGTTTGGCTGGCGTGATGCGAAAAATAAACAAATTAATCCGCAAAATCAGCTGAATCCTTAGTCCTTCTCATACAACAGTACGGCTGTACAGTGAAGAGGACTCCTTCTCCCGTACACGTCACAGCGCCCAAAGCCGGAAGTCTGTCATTTTCGTAGCGCGGGATTTAGAAAAATGTAATAAATATATCGATCGCTTCTTCACACATCCAAGTGGTCCATTTCATTCAGCAGCATAAAATACGGCGTGTATTATGAAATAAACATGCTTTTTCATGTCACAGGCACTTTAACCCACTGTGGCGCCGCCTTATCACCACAAAGAGCTTTTTACGTTAAAAGTTCTTGTGAGTAAATGCGTAAATCCCTGAATTCTTTATAAATATAGATGTAAAACAGTCTCGATTCTTGGTTAAAAGCAAAAAAATGGGCAGTTAGCATTTATTTTACATAAATATGTTGAATGTGCTTCTAGTCTTTAAGCCACTGTGGTGCCGCCTTATCACCACAAAGAGCTATTTACATTAAAAATTCTTGTGAATAAATGCTTAAATCCCTTAATTTTTTATAGACATGGACGTAAAACAGTCTCGATTTTTGGTTTAAAGCAAAAAAAAAAAAAAAACTGGCAGTTAGCATTTATTTTACGTAAATATTGCGAATTATAAAGATAATGTTTTCACGTTTCAAAACGCATGCATGGTATGAAAAATATAATAATTACCTTGAATCCTCGAACAAATCACTCCTGAAACAATCCTTCCTGTTTGTATGCGGAACAGATTTCGTACTTTTTCTACCTAGTTCGATCGCTGCGTGCGTGTTTGAGAATTACTCCTCTTGATGCTGGGTCTGGGCAGGCCCCCTATTTGAAGGCGTGGCGCAGTGTCTGAGGGATGTGACTCGTCAATATAATTATAAAGTCTATGCACAATCTGTGACTAAAAAAATTACCCATCCAATTAACTCACTGGCTGCCATTTATGGTGGCAGATAAATGAGATTGGCTATGAAAATGAAGTGTTTTTACATTAACCACACAGTAAGTTTGGCATATGACCATAGGTGGGTAGTAACGCGTTACATGTACCCTGCTACATTTACTTGAGTAACTTTTTGAGAAAAATTTACTTGTAAGAGTAGTTCTACTAAGCCATACTTTTGACTTTTAGTAGATTTGTGAAGAACTTTGTAAAATCCTTACTCCGCTACACAAAAGTCGTTGCAAGACTACCAATTTCACCAGAGACGTGCAAAAATAATCACATGACCCCATTGCACCAATCAAAGCTTGCCGTTTTATGATCACGCCAGCCTGTTCAATCAGGTGGAGTCTTTAAAGCACCGTAGAAAATGAAGTATTTGACATAGAGCGCGGCCCTCAACATACAGTGGGGAGAACAAGTATTTGATACACTGCCGATTTTGCTGGTTTTCCCACTTGCAAAGCATGTAGAGGTCTGTAATTTGTATCATAAGTTCTCTTCAACTGTGAGGGACGGAATCTATTACAAAAAAACAGAAAATCACGTATGATTTTAAAATAATGAATTTGCATTTAATTGAATGAAATAAGTATTTGATACATCACAATAATCGAACTTAATATTTGGTACAGAAACCTTTGTTTGCTATTACAGATACCAAACGTTTCCTGTAGTCCTTGACAAGGTTTGCACACACTGCAGCAGGGATTTTGGCCAACTCCTCCATGCAGATCTTCTCCAGAGCCTTCAGGTTTTGGGGGTGCTGCCGGGCAACACGGACTTTCAGCTCCCTACAAAGATTTTCTATCGGGTTCAGATCTGGTGACTGGCTAAGCCACTCCAGGACCTTAAGATGCTTCTTACGGAGCCACTCTTTAGTTGCCTTGGCTGTGTGCTTTGGGTCGTTGTCATGCTGGAAGACCCAGCCACGACCCATCTTCAGGGCTCTCACTGAAAGAAGGAGGTTGTCAGCCAAGATCTGGCGATACATCGCCCCATCCATCCTCCCCTCAATACGGTGCAGTCGTCCTGTACCCTTGGCAGAGAAGCAGCCCCAAAAAATGATGTTTCCTCCTCCATGTTTCACGGTTGGGATGGTGTTCTTGGGGTTGTACTCATCCTTCTTTTTCCTCCAAACACAAGCCGAGTTTAGACCAAAAAGTTCAATTTTGGTCTCATCCGACCACAGGACCTTCTCCCATTGCTCCTCTGGACCATCCAGATGGTCAGTGGCAAACTACCTTCCTCATGATCAGTGATGCCCCACGAGGTGAGATCTTGCATGGAGCCCCAGAACGAGGCAGATTGACAGTCAACTTGAACTTCTTCCATTTTCTAATAATCGCTCCAACAGTTGTTACCTTCTCACCAAGCTGCTTGCTTATTTTCCTGTAGCCCATCCCAGCCTTGTGCAGGTCTATTATTTTATCCCTGATGTCCTTACACAGCTCTTTGGTCTTGGTCATTGTGGAGAGGTTGGAGTTTGTTTGTTTGAGCATGTGAACAGGTGTCTTTTATACAGGTAACAAGTTCAAACAGGTGCAGTTACTTCCAGTAATGAGTGGAGAACAGGAGGGGTTCTTAAGAAAGAACTAAGAGCCGAAATATTTACTAGTTGGTAATGTATCAAATACTTATTTCATGCAGATAAATACAAATTTATTATTTAAAAATTATACAATGTGATTTTCTGGATTTTTGTATTAGATTCCGTCCCTCACAGTTGAGAATTTATGATACAAATTACAGACCTGTAACCTACATGGCTTGCAAGTGGGAAAACCAGCAAAATCGGCAGTGTATCAAATACTTGTTCTCCCCACTGTAACTGGAAAGCACGGATTTAAACCTCTCTCCCAGTTTTTATTTGGCACCGATTGACCACGGAAAACCGGAGGTATGATCCTTTTAATTTCGTAATAGTAACTATGAAGGAACTATTCACTATTCAAACCAGGAACTATTTTCACCACTAGAGGACGCTCATGCTCTTTAGACAAATATTGCTTCATTTTTGCCCCCCCCCGGAATTAAAAGATTTTTTTTTTTTTTTTTTTTTTTTGCATTTCTTGGGCTTAATGTGGTTATCTAATGGGTTATTGTACAGTGTCATTTTAACAACAGTTCTTATACTTTTGGGCGAAGAGAAAAAAATACCATTGTTTAATTTTTTTTTTTTTTTTTTTTAACTAAGCAGTTACAATGTTACTTACAACCAGTGTTGTTAATAACGGCGTTACAATATAACGGCGTTACTAACGGCGTTATTTTTTTCAGTAGTGGGTAATCTAATTAATTACTTTTCTCATCGTGGCAACGCCGTTACCGTTACTGCGGACGGAAAGGCATGCGTTACTATGCGTTACTATATTGGTCGAAAAGTCTGAGGGAGACGGACTCACCGAGACGACAGAGCAGAGCAGGAGTTGTGAGGAGGCAAGAAAGTTGTGACGCCGAGCAAACGCGATGCTAGGTAGCTCCAATAATACATGTTGTAGCCGATAGCCTACAAACTACGCCCGCATGTTATGGTAGATATGGTAGACATGGTAGATATCACGTGTACTGTATATAGATATAACTAGATGCAAAATGACAGACATGGCACTAAATGCGTTAGTAGACAGCCGCCATCTTGAAGCAGTAGACGTTTTAGGACGGCTCTGTTGTAGAGAACCTTCCTAGCGAACCTAAGTAACTTTTTATATAAAATACTTCTAAATCGGCAAAATCTTGACTTGAGTCTATCTTTAAATGATGAAACAGTTTTAAAACTTTCATATGTCGAAAGTAGAGAGAAGGGAACTAATGCAATAATGGGAGCAATTCTAACAACTTTTAACAGTTGATTCAGGGTAAAGGGTAAATTAGGGTAAAGAATTGCGCTCGGGCCAATTGTACCAAAAAATTTCACATAGTGTGGCCAGTGTTTTTTTGTTTTGTTTTTTTGAGGGGAAAAAAAAAGTAATTATCACCAATTACTTTGCCAAGTAACTAATTACTCTTACATTCAGGTAATTGAGTTACTAACGCAATTACTTTTTGGGAGAAGTAATTTGTAACTATAATTAATTACTTTTTTTCAGTAAGATTAACAACACTGCTTACAACTTGAATATTTTTACTGTATACTTTATTTGTATTTGAGTACTTTTTTTTTGGATGACTACTTTTACTTATGTAATATTATTTTGAAGTAACGCTGCTCTTACTTGAGGAAAATTTTAGCTACCCTACCCACCTTTGCATTTGACCAATTACAACACTCAAACTAAGAAAAACAATCATCAACTTTTCTAATTGCTTTTATGCTATTTCATGAATATTGGAATGGCTAAAAAGTACCTGTACCCATGTCCTACCACAATGTAATGTTTTTTCTTTTGCGTTACAACTTCTTAAACTTAACCCTTTTCAGGGTCACTACGATAGAAACTATTCAAAAGTTGACTAATAACCCTTTAAAGGAAGTGACTGTTTTTGGTGTTTTATTTATTTTTACACTTAAGACCGTTAACTCTTTATAGGGCAAGTAGCTTTTTGGTCATATACTGTAGTGTGTATATATACAGGGGTACCTTTACATACAAAGTTAATTCGTTCCAGAACCTTGTTTGTCAGTTGAAATGGTCGCATTTCAAGCAGGATTTTCCCATAAGAATACATGATAATTCCATTTATTTGTTCCACAGCCCGAAAACCTACACTAAATCCTTAATAAATGCTGCTGGTACTATCGCAATTACACAGAGCAAAGCTAATACATAATAAAACTCTGAATAAAAATACCGGTAATTATGTAACGAATTTGGATCTAAACGCGAACGTGGTTTGCGTTGTGTACCTGAACATACCGCGTGGCTGACTTGAAAGAAGACTTTTGACTTTTCATGTTCCGCTGCAGTGGACATTAGGCAAGTTGTGTTGAACAAGTTCCGAAATAAATGATTACAAATCTGACGAAGCTGGCAATTTTTGGGCGGTTACAATCATAATAATTGTTACTTTAACTTAAAAAGACTGGCGAACGGAGGTCGTAGGAGAACGATCGAGAACGTAGACATTCCACGGCCGGATTGTCGAGCCAGTTCACGGACACGCCCACCATGCTCAGATTTTTCTACCATTTCCATCTTCATTTCAATGGTAAGCCTCACCTTTTTCAGGACCTGCACTAACATTCCCTCACATGGTGATTTCCCTCACAAGAAAATCAGCCGAGCATCAGTCTTGCGGGAAAACTAAGAAACTGCGACACTGTCATAAATCGTCGTATTTCAAGCATGTCGTCGGATGTAGAAACAAATGGCGAGTCAAATTTTACGTCGGATGTCAAAAAGATCGTGTGTCGAGGTACCACTAACAAGAATTTTAGCAACTATTTTTCTATTATTGATCATCATTGTAATTTCATATAATTATACATAATTACTATATTAACAGAAATTTATTGCAATCTAAATTCATTAAAATTAATAAAAACAAATCCACGGACCAAAGTAACACTCTAAAGCCGGCTTTTTTCAGCCTAATTCATTGCAAACCATTGATGGCGATAAATGTCCAATTCATTTAAACCGGGAAGACTGGCTGTGACCACATGGGAAAATTTCTTTTAAAAAGTCAAAGTATGAACCGATTTCTTAAAATAGTTTCAAATTTTTGAGAATATTTTTTACATTTGTACTTAACATGTTATTGTTTAAAAAAAAAAAAAAAAACTTTCAAATACATATGGCGGAAAACACTCAGGTGACTTGAATTTCCACTCTCAGACCCCCAATTTGGCCAACTTTCCGATATGCATTTGTGATACATCATTGGAAAGCTTAAAATCTGAATTACTCGGGGGAAGAAAAATTTTGAACAGGAGGGCATTTTTTAAAAAAAGTTTGTTTTTTTTAAACAGCGAAACCCTATCTGGAGGTGAGAGCATGAAAACAGAATTAAAGACGCGACGACTTTATCGAGATATTATCGCGTACTTACCTTGTTTCGATCCAAAAACTCCATGTAGCATGTATCACTGAGTGTCAAGACACAGCTGTGAATGGCCACAGTTGGATTTGTGGGGGATTTTATGGGTGAAACATGGTAATATAACAAGGGTCGCGATGCAGAAATCGCAGACATCGAGGAGTGGTCCAGACGTTCTTTTTTATATATTTGCCCTTTTAAATGGTTTTTTCCCCCCCTTGTTTGGATCGATTATTTATCATCCAACATATCGGAGAAAATGCGACGGTAACACAGTAACAAAAAAAATACAATTAAGCAATAGTTATGAGGTAGATATCCATGACCTTTTTACAGACGCCGTTTTTTTTTTTTCATTGTGACGTCATTTGTTTAAAAGTTTAAAATATGCGAGTGAATAATTTTTCAAAGTTGTTTTTTAAACTAAATATTAGACATCAATGAATGACTATAAGCGAAAAATTACAGACATTTCGAATAATAAATAGAATTACTGGGCTTCTTTCTATGGCTGGGTTGAAACAAAAGCGGTTGCGCAACGTCTGTAAACGGGGGTTTCCAGGGTAAAACGGACAAATTAAAAATAGCTCGAGGGCTTAATGTGCCATGAATCTGCTATGGCAGCATAAAGACATTTCTATGAAGCACAGTTTTTGGCTTAAAATACAGCCGTTTCTTTTAAAGGGGAGTGCAAGAGCAGAAACGGCTTTTTCAGTATTGTCTGTGCTCTCCAACATATACATTTATATATATTAATGTAATATAAGAATATTAAATGAAAAGGGAGAAATTAAAAAAAGACAACTCAAAAGTACAACTGGCTTGGACATTCATCACTGTCAATGCCATTGAAACATAATTCAATGTCATCCACATCACAGTTGAATGACATTTGATGTCTATCGCCATCAATGGCAGTGAATGAACTTACCCTTTATAGGGCAGGTGACTATTTCTGGGAATTAAAAAAAATCCATAAAGAACAGACATCCACATGTGTGGTTCCCGGTCTCAATCATTACTGTATTTTAAATGTTTATATATTTTTGTAATCAATAATATTCATATAATGTTAATAAAAACACATGTAACTATTACAATAATACAGAAATACATTCTGCCTCCCAAGAACACTTGTTTTTTTGTTTTTTAAAAAATAATTTCATAGTATTTCACTCACTGCCTTCTATTGACAGTGATCGTTCACTTCCAGCCTCTCCCAGTCAAAATGGATTGGATATCTAGCAACGTCAACAGCCGCCAAGGATTCAAACGAGTTCCCTATAACGGGTTAACAACAGAAAAATAGCGACTGCAGACAAAACAGGTGCTTGCGCACCACCTAGTGGCTTTGCGTGCACCTGCATTCTCATCTGAACAGACGGGACTGAATGGACGGACGAATGTTGAAATGTGCGCAAAAGGATGGAGGGATTTCTAAATGTTTGCGATTGGTCACTGTGCAATCAGAAAGCTTGTCGTTTGAAATCGGCAACTCTAGGAAATTTGTGGAAGTCTTTTAATGTGTGTAAATGAAGTTGACGGTCGAGTTTGACGTCAAAACACGAGAAATACAAAATACATGCGTAGACCATCATACAAGTGTAAAAAGAAGCACAGTCAATATTAAAACAATAACGTTAAGGACGTGTGTTCCCGGGAGGTCAGTCTCTCCAAATCTTTTCTTTAGTGATTCAATTTCCTGTTTTACGAACATCATCATCATTTAATGATAGCTGACGTCGAACCAGTCTGTCAACAGGACGCCAAGGCTAATGCGAGCGCTACTGTGATGTCTCGCAATTGGACAGACACCACTCGGTAGTCTGTTTTCAGTCCTCAGCGGTTGAAATTTAACAAATTATCAAAAGACGTTAGAAAAGTCACGTGACCGCAAACTAAGCAAACGGACAAAGTCAAACGCGCTTGCTAACATCACGACGCTAACTAGCACCGCGGCGTCCAGTCAATAAATACGGCAAAAGCTACCCTAAAAGATACAAAGGTCCCTTTAGCACAGCGGCCAGGAGGATTATGGGTAATCAGAGCTCTAACGAGGTCTACACACTAGTGCTGCTGCTACTACACGCACGTACATATATACACATACGCCTATGACGCTAACTAGTCTACACAATCAGGAGGCAAAGCTTCCTGACAGATACATCCACTGCCCGATATTTCACCGTCCAAAGCGAGGCCACAAGTGATATGGGCGGGGGAAAAGTCCGTCACAGTCCCGCCACTTCTTTCTTGCTCAGTCCATTCGTCACTCGATCAAGTGGGCGTGTTCATGTGCCATCCTCTATCCGTTTTGTCTCTCGTACACAAAGTAGCACCGCAAAAAGGAAGCGCGCTGAGTCCCGCGAGTGAGATCGGTTTAAACGAAGGCGCCGCCCGGCATGCCGCCAAAGTTGGGTGGCGGCCCGGCGGCCCTATGGGGCGGCGCCGAGGAGGCGCCAGCCCAGTGTACCTTCATATGGTGCCTGAGGTTGGACTTGGAGGAGAAGCGTTTGTCGCACTGCGGGCATGTAAAGGGTTTTTCCTTGGTGTGCATGCGGCGGTGACAGATGAGCTGCGTGGACACCCGGAAGGACTTGCCGCACTCAGGGCACTGGTAGCGCTTGGGCTCGGTGTGGATGCGCCGGTGGTTCTTAAGGGACATCAAGTTGGGGAATTGCTTGTGGCACGAGTTGCAGAAGTAGCTTCCGGTCTTGTGGCTGTTCTTGTGGTTGACCAGAGAGCTGGCGTGGCGATAGGATCGGCCGCACTGTTCGCACACGTGGGGTTTGGGCACTGCATGCCCCTCGCCGTCCCTGCCCTGCATCAAGGTGAGGTCCAGGCCGGAGCCCCAGCCCGGCCGGTGGCGGTGCGGTGGGGGATGTTGGGGCTCCTGGCCGTGGCTAATCTCCATGTGCAGTCGGAAGCTGGCCTGTGTGGGGAAGGCGCGGCGGCAAGAGGCGCAGGTCAGCTCCCGCTGCTTTTGGTGGACCCGTTTGTGGTTGTAGAGCTGCGAGGCCACGCGGAAGCACTTGCCGCAATCGTGGCAGCGGTGGCGCCTCATCTCTGAATGTATGCGCCGGTGGTTCTTGAGGGCCAGGAGGTTCGAGTAGGTCTTAAGACACACGGCGCAGTGGTAGTTGCCGAGCGTGTGCGTGTTCTTGTGGTTGAGGAGGGAGCTGGCGTGGCGGTAGGAACGTCCGCATTGGTCACACCTGCGCACAGACGGAACGTTAGGCGCTGTCCAGAACCTTCTGGAAACCCAGATCACATCACCGTGTTACGTTAATATTACATTAGCATTAGAGTATATGATCTGCAATCCGGCTTAGCCAAAGCGGGAGTCGGACGAGAGGGTCGGGCAACTTGCCGCGGTCCCCCTCGTCCGCCCCCGCATTCTCCTTCCTAATCTTGTCTACAGGTGGGCCGCGCGCACTAACACATATGAGGACACACAACATCAGCAACACAAAGACAAAGTGGATGCTAACTAAAAGCAAACGGGGGTGACTTAACTGTTCTCTCCACTAATTCAATTTGTCCAAACTTCAGAAAAATCCGAATTCCGGCACGCGAATGGTCCCAAGGAAGCCGGATTGGAGAGCATATACCTGGAATAGACATGTGCAGAGCTAAATTCATCTTCACTATTTGGACATGATCCAAGAATAACAAAGAAGAGAGGACAACTCACGTGTACCGACACTCGTCGCCCTCTCCCGTCGCTCCTGGTGTCTTCCTCCTGACATCCACGCCTACCTGGTTGTCCCCGCAGCGGTGTCGTGCAAGACCGGACCTCCCCTGGAAACTCTTCCCACAGGTGGGACAGCCGTAGGGAGTGGCACCCTCCTCGTGGACCTTCTGGTGATTGCGCAGAAAGCGGGCCAGGCGAAAGGCCTTCCCACACGTGTGGCAAATGTGCTTTTTGCGTTGCGTGTGGATGCGCATGTGGTTGCGCAGCGCCATGTAGTTAGTGTAAGGCTTGTCGCAGAAGTTGCAGCGGAAATCGCCCGTCTTGTGCGTGTGCTTGTGGTTGAGGAGGGAGCTCGCGTGCTTGTAAGCGCAGCTGCAGAGGTCGCAGGTGTATGGCCGCTCGTCAGAGTCTGGGTCGACAGAGTTCCTCTCCGCGCTGACGTTGGATGAGCTCCCAGCTGACGACGACGAGGGCAAGTGCTGGGCGGGGCAGTCGTGCGCTGCCAACTGCTCGGCCGAAGGAAAGCCTTCGCAGCAGCCGTCACACTCAAAATCCATCTGTGCTCCCGGACCTTGTGGGCCCTTGCACAGGCCCGCCGTGGTGTGCGTGGCCAGTTGCCTCTGGGTACGGAAACCCTTGCCGCATTCCTGGCAGTTGTGCTTTTTTTGGGCAAAGTGGAGGCGCAGGTGGTTCTTCATTGCCAGTCTGTTGGGGTAGGTGGAGTTACACACATTGCAGTGGTACTCGCCAATTTTGTGGAGGTTCTTGTGATTGGCCAAGCTTCCAGCATGCCGGTAGGTCTTGCCGCACTCCTCGCAGGCAAAAGGCCGCCTCCCGCTCTCAGCCGGGTCAAATTTCTGGGGTCGGGATGTGCCAGCGGACGAGTAGGGCTTTTTGAAACCCTGCTGAGCATACTTGACACCCATCGGTGGAGCCTTGGATGATTCGCCTCGCATGTTCTGCATCTGCGACAGGCCGGGTTGCTGGTATCGCGAGCCGTTTGGGCCAGTCCGGACCAGACCTTTGGCCCGGTGTTCCTCATGGAGACGCAGGTGGTTAATCAACTGTTTTTGGATCTTGAAAGCCTTTCCGCATTCTTCACACTTGTGCCTGCAGTTGGAACAGACACATCAATTTAGTCATACTTCACGTCAGATAGTCATCAAAAGCGCCGGTTAATACAGATCAGATCAAGCAACAATCTATGCAGCGATAAATGAAGACCATGATTTGTTCAGACTTATGGTCATTTCCCCCCCCCCATCAAAAATCTTTAACATGCTCTAATGTCTCTACAACAACCGTTTAGAACCGATTTTACTTTTGTTGCAAAGAATTTTGGAATCAAATACTAGTAGTGTTGGCCAAACTAATGTCTAATTACTACACATTTGATTGGTAAAGGTGATTTTGTACTGATCGCAGCTCCACTATTGACTAATTACTGGTTGCTAGAGGAGAAAAAATGGCATACATACCTCTTAAGGTCAAAGTGAGTCCTCTGGTGGTTCTTGAGGGCCAATAAGTTGTAGTAACGCTTCTGACACACCAAGCAGCGGAAGACACCAGTCTTGTGGGACTTTTTATGGTTGAGGAGGGAGCACGGGTGTCTATAGCCTCGCCCACACTGGTCACACTTGTGTGGTTTGTCACTTTGGTCCACCACTGACCGCCGACCGTTTCCAACAATATCACGGCTACCGCCCGCAACTCCTCCCCCCAGGCCCTCGCCTTCGGAAATCCCTTTGGCCCCGTTAAGGCTCTGCTTACTCAGCGAGCCAGCCCGATTCTTACCGGCACACAGATGTGTAATCAGGTGGTGGCGGTCAGCAAAGAACAGGCCGCAGTCCACGCAAATGTGGCTGCGTCCATCAATCTTGTCGCTGCTGTTGGGCGAAGCTCCTCCGATGCCTTGTTGCTGTTGGCCATCCGGCCTCTGGGGGCCGTGAGCGAGTTGGTGATTAAGAAGATCTTGCTTCCTGGCAAAGCTTTGGCCACACGTGGAGCAGATCATCCTCCAGTCCTGCTCCAGGCCGGATGGCCCGGGACCAGAAGGATTATTGGCGTGACTTCGCAAATGGCTGCGCAGGGCTCGGAGGCTGGCGTAATGGTTGCCGCACACTGAGCATTGGTAAATTTCTCCGTCGTCGTCATCCTTGTCAGCACTTCCCATCCTTTTGATTCCGGACTGGGAGTACTGTCGCTGGCCGTTCCCCTCCTTCATACCACTGGAGGTCATGGAGCCACTGCTGGAATTGTGGTAGTTCATATTGCCAATGAACCCGTTGGGCATGTTACTCTGCTGCGGCGGCGGCGCTTGACCACGACGAGTGCACATGTGCGACTTCATACCGGACACGTCGGAGTACATCTCACCGCAGTCGCCGCACACGTGGCGGTCGGCTTGCCGGTGTGCGGGGCCTCCGTCAAAACGGTCGTGGAACTCCAAGGAATCCAAAGCGCTGTTATGACTCCCATCCGGTACAAAGTGGGCAGGGTCCGTGAGGTTTCCGGGAAGCGAGATGGGAGTGGTGGCACCGCTGCTCTCTTGAACGTAGCTCTGCTGAGAGTCGAGCGTCAGCGGCTCCGGAGACAACCAATCGTTGCCATCGCCCAGAGGCTGGTTGGAGGAACGCCCCTTGTGGCTTCGAAGGTGGCTGTGCAGCGCTGCCAAGTGGGGGTACTGCTTGCAGCAGACAGTGCACTGATAGTGGCCTGTCTGATGACAGCGCTTGTGGTTGACCAGACTTCCAGCGTGCCGGTAACTCTTGCCGCACTCGCCGCACTTGAAGCGACGCTCACCGTCCTCAGGAGAAGCCGACTGGGCCACACGCGCTCCAGAAGATGATGACACGGAGCCCTGAGAACCAGAGTTTAGCGTTTCTGAGTTGAGTAGGGAGCCGTCCTGGCTGTGGGAGGCAGGGTGGGGGTCATGAGTAAGGTAGTGTACTTTAAGGGTCTCTAGGTCTGGATGGCCTGCCCCGCAGTACGCGCACGTATAGATTGGATTGTTGACAGGTGGGCCCATGATAGGGTCGTAAGGACCCCTTTTATCACCAGGCAAAGGCGGCAGGGGTAGAGGGTCCCCGAGAGCTGGGGTGTACGCCGGAGATCGGACAGCACTCAGATTGTGAGGCATGATGGCGGGAAAGTTCCGGGACAGTCCCAGAGACTGTGAGGTGGTATTGTGTAGGAGAATGTGCTCCTGAAAGTCAGCCTTGTTGGGAAGGGAGATTTGGCAAAGGTGGCAGAAGCAGGAGTTGGTATTGTCACTCTGTGTGACCTGAGAGCTGCCGCCCCCACCGCGCTCAGACTGGTGGAGGGCGGCGCCGCCACCGTTACCACTACCGCCGCTCACCATGGGTGCTGCGGGGCTTTTAAACTTGGAGTGAGTTCTCTCGTGGCTGTTGAGGGCAGCCAGGTTGCCAAATTGTTTGAAGCACACAGAACACTTAAAACTTCCTTGCTGATGACACTTCTTATGGTTTACCAAGCTCCCGTGGTGTCGGTAGGTTCTGTCGCACTGGTCGCACTTGAACGGTCGATCCCAAGCGTCGTCCGGCTCGGGGGAACTTTTGGGGCCTTCGTGGCCCTGCAGGCCACTGTTGTTCAAGTGCGCACGCCCGAAACCGTCCGAGAGGTCCTGGCTAAGGGCGTAGTCCCTTTCGTGGGGACCTCCTTCCTCTGGCACCTCCTCACTCTCTTCTTCGGCGTGAGCACTACTCGGGGACAAGGTGTGTATGCGAAGGTGATTCTTGAGGGCTACTGCGTTGGGCAAGGTGCGGGTGCAGACAGGACACTGGAAGGAGCCCACTTCGTGAGACTTTTTGTGGTTGGCCAAACTAGCCGCGTGCTTGAAAATTCGTCCACACTGTTCACATTCAAAACGTGCACTTTCTCCTTGTTGATAATGCGCTTTCATATGATCTAGAAGACTTGGAGTACTGGGGCAGACCATATCACATTCTTTACAGGGGAAACCCTTGGCACGACTCATATCATGCATTGCCATAGTACTCTGGCGCCAGTTTTCAGGAGGGAGTCGCCACTGCGTGACCGCCGGTGACCATCGGGATGCGTGGGAGGGGCTTTCGCTTGGGAGGAGCTCTGCTTGTCAGTTGAATGCACCACTGCCAGCCATCTTCTGCCCAACAGCCAATCGGGCCACGCCCCTGGCAGGTGGCATGTGAGGCGTTACTACAGAGACAAGAAGGGTGCGGAGAGAGGGGATGTCATAATGCATATTAAGTGAAACGGAAAAGAAATGATCACGTTTTCCGTGAGTTTCACAAGCCTGACTTGGAAATCAAGTAAATGGTGAGGAATTAGCGAGCCCCAAGTTTTACAGGTCCACAGTAATCCATTCATACACACATTTATACTCAAGTGGGCGTTGCTGCTGCCAAGTTGCTAACTTGACTACCAGTGTTGTTTTCGTCAACAATGACAACAACGCAATATTTCGTCAACGAACACTTTTTTTCATGCAGATGACGAGACGATAACGAGCTAAAAATGTATTTTGGACACGAAAAAATAAGACGAATGCCAGTTTTCGTCTGACGAGACGAAAATGTGCAAGTTTCCGTCACATGTTCACAAAGTGTAATACTTTATGTGTAGTTATCCTGCATCGTAGCAGTGTCTGCTTGTGTCACTCATGTGACGAACAGCACCCCCCCACACAGACCAGTGCAGTGTCCTCTCCAGGCCTCAAGGCTTGACCACACGGCAAGATTTTTTTTTCTTATCCTGGCCAGAGAGAATATGCAATGTTGCTTTAGCCTTTAAAGGTCTGTACTGAGTGATCATCACACACTAAATGTAACTCATAGCGTTAGCATAGCATTCAACTAATGCCAACGGCGAGCATCCCCTTAACCTCAAATCTCAGACTTTTTTTTTTTTTTTTTTACATACAGTTCATACATTTTTAGTAAACGTCTACAAAAACTAGACGAAATTAGTATTGCGTTTTCGTCAACAAAAACTAGACGAAGACAAACACGTTTTGAGATGACTAAATTATGACTAAGACTAATAAATATTAATGTCCAAAAGACAAACACTAAAACAAAAATTAAAGAGGACTGCCAAAAACAACACTGATGACCACTGGGAGCAATTTTGTGTTTAGAGACCTTGCTTTTCACATTGTCGGCTATTGGGTGCCGGATTTGCGCGACTGAGGTGCCGCCAGACTTCTTAGTCAAAAGGGATTGGACATCTTTGCCGTCAGTGGTAGCCAAAAAAATTATGGAATAACATTTAATTATAGTTATAACGAAGTTATAAAAAACTAAGTTATAACAAATTCTTGATCATTTCATTAGTTAAATCAGTGAGTTATAAATCACAGTGATCCCTCGCCACGTCGCACCCTCAGTCCATCGTGGATTTTTTTTTTTTTTTTTTTTTTTAAAACACAAAAACATAAATGAGCTGTCCCGTGCCGATCACAGTCTCACTCTCACTCCTTCCTCTTTGTTCGTCAGGCAGGTCAGTAGAGATACTTATTAAAGTTAACGATGTTGACAGATGTTTCTGTTTGATCTTGCCAGAGTCACGGATAGGGTTGGGCATCGATGGGAACCAGTTCTAACACTCCGATGCTCCCGGAATCGTTCGAATTTTTAAATTTCGATACCTTGTTTTGATGCCCTGACCTCCAAGCTGAAAAAAAATTCTCGAGTTTAAAGACTGATATTTATATCCAAGTTATAATTAGCCCTGTGAGAAGTTTATTTAATTTCAAAAAACGACGAGAAGTTAAGACTTTAATATAAACGATGCAATTTTTTGGACCCTGGATTTTTTTTTTTTTTTTTTGTGACCCTGCCACTTAAAAGAATTGGAATTGTTCAGAACCGGAATCGAAACGTGGAATCGGAACCGGAATGGTTCAATTTCAAACCATGCCCAACCCTAGTCACTGACTTCACGGACGCTGCATGCGTCAATCATCATTTAACTTGTTAAACAGTTGCTGTGGCAACTTATTGTGTGTAAGTGAGCAGCTTGAAAGGATTGGAGTAGATTCACTATGAAGCATTTAATAAAGCCAAGCATTTTCGTACTACTTTATTCTTGTTTAAAAATAATTTGGTGGGACAGTAACATGTTTAAAACATTTTAACATTATTACATTAGAAGTGCTTAAAAAAACATTTATTTAAAAAAAATTATATACATTTTTTTAATTACAGTATACTTTGGGGGGAAATGTAAAACAAACATGTCTTATATGTATCTCTTCCGAATAAATACATTGAACACGCACAAAAAAAATAATAATAATTTGGGGGGGTGCGCTACTTCGCGGTTTTTCACTTAACGCGGCGGGTTCTAGCCTCCATTACCGTGAAAAACGAGGGAACGTTGAATTCTGAACATAGCATTTTGTGTAGCGGCTCCATGAGCGTTTCTATGGCAACATTTAAGGAAACAACACAAGTAAAATACTCGTGTTGTTCCTGACTTTGAAAAGTTGTCAGTGGTCTTGTTTGATTGACGTGCTGGCGCAATGAAGGGGAAAGATGGGAGAGGGAGGAGGGGGCTGACCTTGGCCCAACTCCAGCACGCATCTGCCGGACGCAAGCCCGGCATCTTCCCCGCTGCACAGCTCCTATTTGCGGAGCACTGCTGCCGCAACCGAGGCAGCGGTTCCATGGGCGGCGCAAGGACAAATCGCTTGCGCGACCCTCGGGCAACGCGCCCACCTGCACTTAAGAACATGTTCACCTTAAAAAAAAAAAAAAAAAAAAAAAAAACAAACGTCGAGCCCGTCAAAGCACAAGCAACCCGAGAACGTTAGTGACCTGGTAGGCTAGCTCGTTGGCAGCAGGCTCGTCAGTTCGCTCGACAGGAGGCAAGCACACAAACAAACAAACAATCAAACACGACCAACAGTAATAGACACGAGACCCCAGTTGTTAGCCTAACTGATGATTTACGAGCACGGCAACCGTCGGTGGACGGCCATGTTAGCTCAATCGTTAGCCACCGAGCTAGCCCCGCAGCTACACAAAGATGTCGACCCTCGGCGTGCGGCCCCCGTTGAGGGGGGTAAAAAAAGGGAGCTGGTTCAGGACACGGCAGCCTTCAACTTACCCCTCCGCCGGCCTCCGCCGCCCGCCCAATGAAGCGAGGTGGCCCGGCGTGCGGATGCAAAGGCGAAACGTTGCACCGTCAGCGACGAGTCATGTTTACTTGCTCGGCTCGCATGGGCTGCTTTTCCAATCCACAGTAGTCTACTTTCGCCTCTCGGCTGTCCGCCGCCGCCGCCGCTACGACGACGACGACGACGAAACACTTCCTGCCGCGCACCGCGTCATCAATCGCACGGCACAAGGACCAGCTGCAAAAGCCGACAAAGCACGCCAATTTGCCGTCTGTTTGTTTTTAAGCACTTTCATTTTCCACACTGGCTCACACAGGCTGAGGCCGAGCCGAGCCGAACCGAGTTTTCCCGAGCCGAGCCGAGCGGGAAAAAGAGGAGCGCCATTTTGGCTTCGTCACCCGAGAGACTTTCTTTGTTTTGCACACATTCAACAATTCGCCATTGTTATTTTTGTTGTCATGTTGCACAGATTGCAAATGAAAACCAATATGCGCGTTCAAAAACAAGCACTCAGTAGCGCTTTAGCGGCCAGTAAAACAAAACAGCAAGTGTATGGAAATGTCAAGCGTCTTACTTCATTTCCCACAATGCATAGTCCGGTGACGTCATATGAACGCGTCCTCCAAGCGAATCAACGCAACGATGGGTCCTGTCGAGGTAAACCTCATTTCGCTTTTTATGCATCATGTTTTCTCATTTCAATTATATTTTCACAAATGAACACAAGGTCGTTTCCTAATTCCTAATTGACACACAGCAAACATTGTGTCTAAAAAATAGTTATGAAACTAATTTCTAGAAGCGCTTGATTCTTCAGTTCCTTGTACATTTGGAATACAAGTAATATTTCCATGTTTTTTCTGATCATAAAGCAAAATCATTTGAGTTCTTTCAATAGCTATGCAATTGTTATGCGAAAAAAATCTTGCCTTTTTAGTGGCACCACAAGAAATTCAAGTGGTCTTTTTTTTCCCCCCATGACTTTTTACTACAGTGATCCCTCGTTTTTAGCGGTTAATAGGGACCAGAACCCACCGCGATAAGTGAAAAACCGCGAAGTAGCGCCACCCCCCCCCCACCAAGTTGTGTGTGCGTGTGAGAGAAAGCGTTAAATGTATTTATTCAGATTTAGCATTGGAAAGAGATATATACGCTACCGTTCAAAAGTTTAGGGTCACTTAGAAATTCCCTCCTTTTTGAAAAAAAAAAAAAGTTTTTTTTTCAATGGAAATACCATTAAACTCATCAGAAAAACATTCTATACATTATTAATGTGGTAAATGACTATACATTGTGCTTGCTCGTTGCCTTAGAAAAGGGGTAGCCAAGTCCGGTCCTCAAGGGCCCCCATCCAGCTTGTTTTCCATGTCGCCCTCCTTTAAAACCCCTCAATGAAATGATCAGCTCATCATTAAGCTCTGCAGGAGCCAGATAATGATCCTGATTATTTGAGTCAGGTGTGTTGGAGGAGGGAGACATGGAAAACAAGTTGGATAGGGGCACTCGGGGACCGACATTGGCTTCCCCTGCCTTAGAAGGATAATGGATGATTACAAAACCTTGTGCAATTATGTTGGCACAGCTCAAAACAGTTTAGGTGGTTTACCCTTTGAGCTAATTGGGTATCTGGATCATCACCTTTATGGGTTTGATTAAACTCTGAAAATAGCCAGAAAAAGACAACTTTCCCATGAAACTTGACAATCTGTTCTTAGAAATGAAAGCTATTTCATAAGAGAAATTGCCAAGAAATTGAAGATTTCCTATAACGCTGTGTACCACTCCCTTCAGAGAGCAGCACAAACATGATGTAACCAGATTAGAAAGAGAAGTGGGAGGCCCCACTGCACAACCAAGCAAGAAGACAAGTACATAAGAGTCTCTAGTTTGAGAAATGGATGCCTTGCAGGTCCTCATCTAGCAGCTTCATTAAATAGTACCCGTAAAACGCCAGTGTCAATGACGACAGTGAAGAGACGACTCCGGAATGCTGGCTTTCAGGGCAGCGTGGTAAAAAAAAAAGGCCATATCTGAGACAGGCTAATAAAATGAAACGATCAATATGGGCAAAAGAACAGAGACATTGGACAGAGGAAGATTGGAAAAAACTGTTATGGACAGACGAATCAAAGTTTGAGGTGTTTGGACATTGGATCAAAAAGAAGAACATTTGTGAGATACAAAACAACTGAAAAGATGCTGGAAGAGTGCCTGATGTCATCTGTCAACAATGGTGAAGGTAATGTGATGGTCTAGGGTTGCTTTGGTGCTGGTAACGAGGGAGATTTGTACAACATCAACGGGATTTTAAATAAAGAAGGCTGTCACTCAATTTTGGAAAGCCATGCCATACCCTGTGGACAATGCTTCATTGGAGTCAATTTCGTCCTACAACATGGCAATGACCCAAAGCACACCTCCAAATTATGCAAGAACTATTTAGGAAAGAAGCAGGCAGCTGGTATTCTATCTCTAATGGAGTGGCCAGCACAGTCAACAGATCCCAAACCCACTGAGCTGTTGTGGGAGCAGCTTGACCATATGGTACGCAAGAAGTGCCCATTAAGCCAATCCAACTTGTGGGAGGTGCTTCTGGATGTGTGGAGTGAAGTTTCTTCAGATTCCCTCACCAAATTAACAGCTAGGATGCCATAAGTCTGCAAAGCTATAATTGTTGCTAAGCGAACATTCTTTGATGAAAGCAAAGTTTGAAGGAGAAACTGATTATTTCAAATTAAAATCCTTATTTCTAACCTCGTCAATGTCTTGACTCTTGAATTTTCATTTTGCAACTCATTTGAAAAATAAAAGTGTGATTTTTGAAGGAAAACACAATATTGTTTGGGTGACCCCGAAACTTTTGAAAGGTGCTGTATAAGACGTGTTACTGTCCCACTGAATTATTTTTAAACAAGAAGAAAGTATAAGAATGCTTGTCTTTACTAAATGCTTCATTGAGTGAGTCCACTCAACTCTGCAAAATCTCCTCACTTACACACAATGAGATGCCACAGCAACTGTTTAACAAGTTAAACGATGATTGATGCATGTGGCGCTTTGACGCTGAGGCTTCCAGGGATGTGTGGCAAGATCAAACAGAAGACGTCTATCAATCATCGTTAACTTTAATAAGCTACTCCAGTGCACTGCCTGAACAACAAAGAGCAGGGAGAGGGAAGGGCATAGAGTGACGTGATCGGCTCGGGACACCTTATCAATATTTTTTTTATTTTTATATATTCGTCCGAGTTTTATTCATTTTTTTCTTAATGCATTGCCAAAATGTATATGATCGGGAAAAATTATCGGGAATGATTGGAATTGCATCGGGAGGAAAAAAAAAAAAAAAAGCAATCGGATCGGGAAATATCGGGATCGGCAAATCCTCAAACTAAAACAATCGGGATCGGATCGGGAGCAAAAAAACATGATCAGAACAACCCTAGTAATATTATATGTTTTTAGACATTAATCAATTCCTACATATATTGTATAAGATATTGGGGAGCTTAAACTCTTGATGAAAATAATTACCGAGTCATAGCATTCTGCTATTTTAAGCTTGCTTTGGTAAGTGTCCTTCATTACTGTGATGTATAGCTTTTATGCGAATCACCCCAGTGTGTTACACTGTATCACAAAAGTGAGTACACTACCTCGCATTTCTGCAGATATTTAAGTATATTTTTTCATGGGACAACACTGACAAAATGACACTGACACAATGGAAAGTAGTCTGTGTGCAGCTTATATAATAGAGTGAATTTATTTTCCCCTCAAAATAACTCAAAATATGGCCATTATTATCTAAACCCCTGGCAACAAAAGTGAGTACACCCCTATGAAAAACGTACGTGCCTAAATGTCCAAATTGAGTACTGCTTGTCATTTTCCCTCCAAAATGCCATGTGACTCGTGACAGGACTACTGTCAGCATTGCTGCAGAGATTGAAGAGGTGGGGGGGTCAGCCTGTTAGTGCTCAGACCATACGCCGCGCTCTACATCAAATTGTTGTGCATGGCTGTCAACCCAGGAGGAAGCCTCTTCTGAAGACTGTACACAAGAAAGCTATATAATGGCTATATTTTGAGTTATTTTGAAGGGAAAATAAATGAACTCTATTACCGTAGTGGCCCGAATATAAGACAGTGTTTTTTGCATTGAAATAACACTGTAAAAGGGGGTCGTCTTATATTCGCGGTCTAGACATTATACTCATTCACGACGCTAGGTGGCGCCAGATATATTTCAAGCGATGTTCTGTCATGACAGATCTCCGCTACTTTCCCCATTCACGACGCTCGATGGCGCCAGATATCATTGAAGCGATGTTCTGTCATGACAGATCTCAGCTAGTCTTTTTAATTTAACCAGTTTTCATTATTTTATTGCAATATTTTTCCATATTCAGATTTGTTTCAAGACTACATTTACAGTTAGACTTCACTTTGATGGTTAATGCAGTTATTGCAATTTTGATGTTTTATCACAATAGATTGGTTTATTTACATTTCAAAAACCAGAAAACGAATGTGATTGCACTTTACTTTATATATTTAAATGTTCAGATATTAAGATTTGAATAAGGCAAAATAACATGTTTTTTCTCTCAAATATATTGTTATAATCATGTTTCGGATGTACTGTAATTATTTTCTGTATAAAAATTAATTTGGTGTTCAAAATGTATTTTTTCAAACTTCTTGAAGTCTTGAAAAAGAGGGGGTCGTCTTATAATCAGGGCCGTCTTATATTCGGGCCAATACGGTATATAAGCTGCACACAGACTACTTTATATTGTGTCAAAGTGTCATTTTGTCATTGTTGTCCCATGAAAAGATGTACTTAAATATCTGCAGAAATGTGAGGGGTGTACACACTTTTGTGATACTGTAAACACATTTTGACTCTTAACAACTTTCATGCTAATGGAAAAACAAATTCCAAGCTATTTGACCGTTGCGATAAGTGAACACGAGATGTCAATGTGAAGTGTGTGTTGATGAGCAGTTACCATGTGTCCACAGTTGCTGCACATGTCTGTGTACTCTCAAAGTTTTTCGCCATGCGGACGCTACCTGGCAGCGGGAAACAACTACGGAGAGATCGGCATCTTTAGGTGAGCGATGCAATGATGGTGGCAAAGATTACGATAAAGATTTATGCTGTCCTGACAGTCTGTGCGCAGCTTTGAGTCCAGATGGATCAGAGGCGGGACGAAAGCCCGTGTTAACATTTCCAGGTAACCACGGTTCTAATAAAAGTGTCTATATGTTCGCGTCTCCGTTTGACCATCTGTCTATTTTAGCTCACGACGGTCCGGTGTTCTGTCTGGAGTCGTTTGGTGGGCAACTTCTAAGCGCAGGCAACGGTTCGGTCAGCGCCTGGAATTGGGCCGACCTCATCAAGAAGGTATCCTTGCTAGTCGAGGGAGCTTTGCACCAGCTAACTCACCCTTACGCTTTGTCGCTTTTGCTTTTAGAATGTCAAAGCGGCATGGACCAAGCGACCCGAATACAAGTGAGCTCCTGTCAGCCCATGGCCAGCTATGAGAGGATTTCTTGATGTGCCTTCTTTCTCCTTATTTAGAGGCAGCATGGAGATCCCAGAGATCAATGCCATGGTCGTGAATCCCCGAGTGAGTATCTGAAGCGACTTGAGCATTACTTTTCAATAGGAGTAGGAACCTCTTGGTACCTCACGATACTTTTTGCGATACAAAGCTCACGATAACGATCTGATGATATAGCGATAAAACGATTTTTGATGCATTGGTCAGGAAATCATTCTAGGGTATTCTACAAAAAACTAATAAACAGAAAAACAAGCTTCTGCTGTGAATTGGAATGAGTTTAGCACTAGTAGACGTCCAATCCATTTGGAGTGGGAGGGTGGCAGCGTTCATTCGCTGCCATCCTTCCCACTTCAAATAGATTGGACGTATACTAGTGATGGCCAAATGAAGCCTCATGAAGCAATGAAGCTTTGCAGCCAATTGGTTTGCACATGTAGCAAAGCTTCACGGTGCTTCATTTACTCTATGGTAGGGCTGGGCGATATGGCCTTAAACATGTATCACGATAAATTGAGCAGATTTATCTCGATAACGATAAATGACGATAAATTCGCCCAAGCGTACTGTTATATAATTTGAAAATCTGAATCAATGCATGAAATACAGATTAACTGTTTCTTGTTGATTTATTTACCAGCATTCAATTTCATTTACTGTATTTAACAATTGTACATGCAGTCTAAACATTAAGTTTATAAAAATGTATTGTAAGCAATAAGAATTCAAGTATGAACATTTATAACAGCGTGTATGACTTGAACAATGTACATTATCAAAATCAATATGCCTGTGCAAACATGTAATTGTAACACAAATGACTTGCAGCTTGAACAGAACACTTCAAAAAGACAACTTATTGTTAATGGCTGCTGTGACATAATTATTAAATACAAGTGTTTACTTTATGGTTTCAGGTCCCCCCCCCCCCAATTCATTTTTTAAATAAATGCACGTACAAATGAACCCCCAAACAAACAGAGAGAGACACACACACATTAAAGCTATATTGATCTTCTTCAAATGAAACGCTTAAGATTTTATGATAGCAATAATGACACAGAAATAAGCACATACAGAAAAATAGCTGGGGCCTTTTGTCGGTCATTATAAGTTTCGCTGTTGGATTGTACTTTATGCTGAATGCTTTACCATCACAAAAGCTATCAGAGGAATCACACACAGACAGATACAAAATAACGCCACATAGTAGTTGCTAGATGCTGTCCGTGCCCAATCCACTCATTAAGTTCAGCCGTTTCGACAAGGTTAGAGCCGCTATCCGACTGCATCACGTTCATTTGTAGCGTTAGCTGCTAGCTAGCGTTAGCCTGGCTACCGTAGAAAGCACTGAAAGCACCATCTCTGGAAATCGTGAGAACAAGGGAGGACAGCGGGTGAAAGCCCGTCTGGATGCCACCAAGAGTCTACTAAATGTCGGGTGAAAGTTTGGTGAACCTCCCTTAAGCCACACTCCATCACGTTTTGCTTGTAGCGTTAGCTGCTAGCGTTAGCTTACCAGGCTTTTGTTTGATTGGCTTCTTGATGATCACGTGACTCTCTACGTAAGCCCATTGACTGCTTTCTTAAAGGGGAATGAACATAGACGAACAACACAGAATCAAAGCGGGATGAAAAGACTATATTTTCTTGTTTTATTAATTTACCGAATTTACCGACATGGTCAAAATTACGTCGGTCATCGTTAAAAATTTCGGTGACGGTAAATTTTCGGTTTACCGCCCTGCTCTACTCTATGGCTCCATCAAGTGGTCTAGAAGCCCAAGAGGTCAACAGTGTTAATAATTCAATGGCTATTTGCTTAAAACCCTTTCTTGCCTTTCTTGGTACACTTAGAATTTCATGATTTTGAGAATTTTGAAATATCTTTCCTCAAAAAAAAAAAATGGATGCAAGTCATCTCATGCATCTGCAGGTTCCATGAGGGGGAAAAAAATGATTTAGCAAGGGTTATAGATATTAGAGCGCTTATTGCACTTATTTTCTTCTTTACAAATTTGAGAAAAAGGTTTCAGTCAAACCTTATTTTTCAAATTTTGTGATTCTCTGACAATTGCTTCATATTGCAGGCATTACAGGGTTAAGACAAAGATATGAATGTGCTTGTGTTAGTAATTTAGTATGTGAACAAAATACAACAAGTGCTAAGGATAATTTGTTATTCATTTTTATTTAGAAATAATTGCTTTCCCACAGTGGCTGACTTTAAATGATGAAACAATTTTAAAACTTTGACGTGTCAAAAGTAGACAGAAGGGAAATTATGGAATAACGGGAGAATTTTAACAACTTTAACGGTTAATTCACATCATTAAATTAATTGAATGTAGTTTAAAGCTGCTGATACAGAATGGGACTTGAGTATTTTATTTACTGTTTTAAACTGTTACCATGATACTGAAATATTAGTTTGGTTTAGCCTGAGAGGATTTTTGAACAATTTTGAAACTAAAGTACAAAACATTAAAAGTGGGGGGGTAACATCAAGAATCGATTTATAATCGAATCGGAGCCTCTGAATCGTAATCGAATCGATAAGGTGCCAAAAGATTCCCACCTCTAAAGATCAAGGACATTTTAGAAACCATCGCATTTGTGTGTGTGTTGGTGTCAGGACAACAGCGTGGTGTTTGGCGGCGGTGACAACAATGTTCACGTCCTGGACCTGGAACACGGCAAATTCAAGGTGAGCCTGAGCCAGAGAGCATCTTTCGTCTGCGGCTCGTTTTGACGACCGTATGCGTCCTCAGTCCGTCTTTGAGGGACACTCGGACTACGTCCAATGCCTGAGTGTGAGAGAACGTGAGGGGGAGGTTCTATCAGGCAGCGAGGACGGCACCGTCAGGATTTGGGGTGAGGCCTGAAGTATATTTGGGGCGCAAAGAATGTTGGGAAGCACGTTTAGTTCCTGATCACATCTTTCCGATTCACTCCATGAAATGTTCCGGCTGCGTGTCCTCTGTGCAGACTGCAGAACGTCCGATTGCGTCCACCGTGTGGATGTGCACAAGTACGAAGTAAGACACCGTTGTCACGTCGGCACGCAGTGGCGGGCTTGGCGTCGGCTCACATTTTCACCTGTTTTGGCAGAAATGTGCCCGCCCTCAGTTTGGCAAGTGGATCAGCTGTTTGACGACCGACTCCGATTGGATGGTGAGAAAAGAAAACAAAAGGGCTACAGTGAACTTCTGCTAGTGGTTGCTAATTTCGGGACCGACATGTGCAGACAAGTGGCACCGTATGACAATTTGAATCATGACTACGCAGTGGTTCACTGTACTTTTGGAACGTGTTGTGCTCACGGCGGTGATTGTGGTTGTGGCTTTTAGCTGTGCGGTGGAGGCCCATCCCTTTCCCTTTGGCACCTCCGCTCTCTTACGCCGACATCAGTCTTCGGGCTGAGTGGGTGGCAGCGGCAAGCACTCTTCTACCAGGACATGGTGAGAGCAACAAAAGATACTCGCCTCCGATACTCCGACTAACACTAGCCAAAACGCATGTCCATCCCTATGCAGATTCTGGCGGTGGGCCAAGGTCCCACGGTGTCGCACTGCCTGCTGGGGGGTCAGGTTAAGGCTCAGATCCCGTGCACGCCCAACAACGTCAACAGTCTGGCCCTTAACACCAACAGTACTGAACACCAGGTATAAGCCATCACATTTAAGCCCATTCAGTTCCTCACAGTCAGTTTGTTCGCTAACAAGATGCTAACAAGACAAGTCACGTTTCCAAATCACACAGTTGCCAATATTGCCGGTGTATTTCAGAGCACGATAGAAATATCGCGATAGTCAGGCTGCAGTGACATGACGACATCAGCAGCACACTAGAGTGACGCAACAATGACAACACGGGCATAGGCTGAGTTTGACTTTTGGGGCAGGGAGGCACAACATGTTGATGACCCAGAAACGCAGTCACAGCAAAAAAATGAACTTACAAGAAAATTTATAATAATAAGTTGTCAATGAGCGTTTTTTGTTTCCCATCATTCTTGAGTGGAATTCTAGATCAGGCTGGTTAGGCAATACTTTTCGCCAAGATCGTCATCCATTGAATGTGGTACACCTGCCGGTGTCGTGCCAGTGTAGTTACTCCAGTCAAAAGTTGTATCCCCTAGGCGGAGCCATATGGAGGTAGATTTGTGTCTGTATTATTCAATCAAAAAAAGAAAAATATACGCCTAATTTTTTGTTGTTGAAAATTATATATAAAGCAAATGACCATTTAAGGTGCTAGTCACATGATCTGTTCGACAAAATAATTTTGACGGCATTATAAAAATATAATAATAATGCATTTAAATATTTTTGTTGTTGTTGATTTCATTCATTTTTGTTGCAGTTTTATTGCTTTACAACTTTTATATACAAAGGAAAGTCAATTTCATGCAATAATACTTTTCGGCCACCAGGGGGCCTGGCCCCCTCTTAAAATCCGCTTAAGAACGTGGGCTACAAATGCCACTGGTTGCAACTTTGACATCCTGGGTGTTCCTTGCTCTTAAATGCTGAAATGTAAAAACTAAAAATCTAATTATGAATTGTTATACGGTATTTAAACTGTTGTAACAGTTGACTACTATTTGCGCTATTTACATTGTAGTGTAATTGTGTAAATAAAGGGTGGCATAAATATTGTGTGCCATAAAAATGCTGTCAACGTGAAGCAGAAATGACATTTTTCAGCATTTTTGTTCCAGTCTTGTCAAAAATATTGCAAATTTTCTTGAAATATCGTGATATAATTTTTAGGCCATATTACCAATCTCTAGCGGCAAATAATGCATTTTTGAGGGTATTAGTCACATTATTAAAAAAAAAAAAAAAAAAAAAAAAAGTGCATTCCTTCATTGAAAAAGTCAGATTCCAAATTGCCATTGTGGCAAGTGGCTTCTCATAGGGTCTCAAAAATTGCTTTATTCCTATTCGCACGGAACTATTATTACCTGTGAACCTCTGGTAATTTGGCACTTACAACAAACCTTTGTTACTAGTGATGGCAGCTTGAAACTGAATCTTCGAAAACGTGCTCCGAATCGATGAAGTATGTTTATATTGAACGACTGCTCTGGAGCTTGCTTCAAATCACGTGACATATGACGTCGTCGTGGTTCGTGTGCGTTTTGCAGTTGACTTGCTGAGAAATCTATTTTGTTTGATTATTAACGAGAAAGGTAGGAAGAGAGGTCGTTCTGAAATGTGATCGCTCCTGATAAGATAGAGTGCCCTCCATAATTATTGGCACCCCTGAAAAAGATGTGTTTTTTAGCTTCTAATATTTTTTTAATTCAAATAATATGGGACCTTAATGGAAAAAAAAAAAAGAAAAATCCAACCTTCAATACAAGTGCATTAATTCAGTGGGGAAAAAATCCCACATAAAGAAAACATTATTTGACATCAAATAATGTGTGTCACAATTATTAGCACCCTTGGTGTTAATACTTTGTACAACCCCCTTTTGCCAACAAAACAACGTCTGGGGACTGAGATGGCTTTGTGTCTGGTGAACCATTTCTGTGTAGATTTGGCCATATGTTTAGGGTCATTGTCTTGCTGAACGACCCAGTGACGACCCATCTTCAGCTTTCGGGCAGAGGGCAACAGATTTTGATTTAAAATGTCCCGGCATTTCAAAGCATTCATGATGCCATGCACCCTAACTAGGTTCCTGTGGCCTTTGGAAGTGAAACAGCCCCACAGCATCACTGACCCACCCCCATACTTCACAGTGGGTATGAGGTGCTTTTCAGCATGCGCATCTTTCGTGGCACGCCAGACCCACTTAGAGTGTTTGTTGCCAAAAAGCTCAATCTTGGTCTCACACAAAAATACAGGCTTCAACTGGGACCGTGTGCTTTGGTCAGATGAGACCAAGATTGAGCCACTTCGAATTGGCCACATTCTTACTTAAATGGATCAAGCAATTCTGCCCCTGAAATGAAAATATTCATCAATATAATGTAATGAGGGTTTCGTTTATTGTTTCATGTTTTCTTTAAAAAAAAAAAAAAAAAAAAGTATTATTTTCAGAGGATGACGAAATGACACATCTAAATCAGTTTTCCTGTGTGCATCAAACTTCATTGGAAAGATGCATTGAAAGCCCCTAAAGTTTTAGTTTTTTCCAGTAAAGGTCACTGGTAATGAAGCTTAATGGACTGAACCTATTTCTGAAGCAGTTTGCCCAATTTGCTTTTCAAAAGCTTCATTGGCCATGACTCTTTGTTACCATACTTGTAGTGCGTTCACAAGGGATTAAAATCTTTAGTCTATTTCTGTCGTTCTCATTTATTTACAGAAAGTAGCACCTCAAAAAACATGGACGTTTGAATACTAACATAAGGGCCAACATCAGCTTATTGGCTGCCATTGACTGCGCTAGATGGATTGGACGTCTAGCGCCGTCATTGGCACTGAAACATTAAGTGGTATAACATTTGTTTTTAATATTTGAAAAGAACCCTTTATAAAACATTGTCGTGTGTAGTTCAAGTTGAATATAACTGAAATGTACTTGATAAATGCATTGTAGTGGATTACAATTTAGTCATTTGAACATTTAATTCAGTCTTTGGCGTACTACTATGTGGTACTCTTTGAGAAGCACTGGTCTATTCCAGTGACTATTTCATATGGTGTGGCAGTTGTTTCTTTGTGCATCAATCATGTTGTTGTTTCAGGTTTTGACCGTGGCAGGAAGCAGCCAACATGTTGACGTGTTCACCAATGTGTCCTATAGAGCCTTCTCTCTACATTTTTAAGACTTTTTTTTTTTTTTTAATCAATGTGAATAAAACTTTGTCATACATATATAAAATGCAATGCTTGTCTTCTGTCATGAAAATAGTTTTTATTTATTGAAGAAAAAAAAAAAAAAAAGATTGCCTTCGGGTCCGCCTCCGGTTGTGGTCGTGCATTCACGCGGCGGACAAACGCGCTTGGTGGACGCTCTGCGCCCACGTGTGCAGAACTTCTGTCAGTGAGTGCTTGTCGGGAAGTTGCAGCAGCTTGGACGCCAACGTCCTGTGAACCGCCTGCAGGAAGTGGTTGGCGCCTGCAAACAGGGACATGGCCAATCACTACATTTTGTTTTTGTAAGACACTGCAGTTACCCAATATACCTACGAAAATCCCCTTTCTAGTAATCACTTGATTCATCATTTTCCGAGTGTGGACTACTTATTCAGTCACAAATTTTGATCAAATGATCACAAATTATAGTGAATAGCTGACTATAGGCTTGTATACATAAACATAAAATGTATGGGGAAAAAAAAAATACTCGCACTGGCTCCAATTTTAGTCGCAAAATGCAACCATTTGGTCCAGTCTGAAACCCTGTTTTAAGGCCTTAAAGCAGTAATGTGAAGTAATTTCATAACATGCCAAATAGGGTCACAAAGTAATTAAACATTGTCCAACAAATAAAGCATGAAAAAAGAATTTATATGTTGTATATTTGACAAAATAATCACGTTTCCTAAGTTCGAGCCTGAAAGGGGACGAACCCGGAAGTAAGGGGTTTTACTATCACCTACATTATAATTTGCCTATCACCATGCCATGTTATTCAGATCAACGTTACCCCGCACTCGTTCCAAAAATAGACCGTGTCAACCGTGTTGTGTATCTGAGAGTGATGGTGAATCTACGACTCCGGTTTATCCATGCTAAGGCTAGTGCACCTGCCAATACCCCATTGAACATGGCTAACTCGAGTTAAAACTGCGAAATTCACATTCATTCGAAAGGCAAACCGTGCAGAAATACATTATTGCATCTAACACATTTTAATTGGAGAAATTGTCAACTTACTTTGAAATGTTAAGCAGGTCCACTGCCTTCGCATGACCATAAACTGCGACCCAAAGTATCTGGATGCGACCTGGTCGCCGATCCAATACCTCACATGCTGGTCCAACTGTTTGGACTTGTCTTGTTGAGGCTTTCGTCGAACTATGGCATCTGAGCAGTTCCTTGCGTTAGCACACAGTACTGTGCAATTGCCTGCTGTTGTGATGTTGATGCTAATGATGCTAACGGCGCGCACGCACAAGGTGCGGTGCATCGTAAAAATTCTACGCGTCATCTTCGTTATGGATTTTAAAAAAAAAAAAAACTTTGTCACGGATATAATTTAGGTTGCACTGAGATGTTCTTGAAAATTAAAACCACGGTGAAAAAATTCCACACTTACGAGAGCTAATTTAATACTTTTAATACCTTTAATAATGGAAAACTAAATTCAGTTCTTTTTTAATACTTTTAATAACCCGCGGGTACCCTGCTGTTGCAATACTGACAGCACTCCTGTAACGAGTCACATGACATTTTGGAGGGAAAATGACAAGCAGTACTCAATTTGAACATTTAGGGATGTATGTAGTTTCTAAGGGGTGTACTCACTTTTGTTGCCAAGGGTGGAGATATTAATGGCTATATTTTGAGTTATTTTGATGAGAAAATAAATTAACTCTTTATATAAGCTGCACACAGACTACTTTTCATTGTGTCAAAGTGTCATTTTGTCAGTGTTGTCCCATGAAAAGATATACTTAAAATATCTTCAGAAATGCGAGGTGTGTACTCACTTTTTGTGATACACTGTATATACTGAGCAAGTGATTGAGAGCGCAGCGCTAATTACCGTAGTGGTCAGCGTGTTCAGCCCAGTAAGGGCTTTGTTCCGGGTAGTCCGCTGGAACACTGAGTTGCAGCGGAGGAACGCTTGGAAGGTTTTTGTCCTCTGTAGCAATAAAAGCAAGTAAGAGGTGAGCGGGGCGGGGACGTTACTCATTGGCGGAGGAAGATGAACTGGGAGGGTAGGCAGAAATGCATTATTATTTATTCATCAAAAAAAGCTTTTAATTTTATATAAACAGAAAAATGTTTTATTCCCCTTTATAATTTATTTATTTTAAAAATAGCTTCATTCTTTATTTTTTAAGTTTTTTTTCCAAATAGAAATAAAAGGGGAAAGGTATGTTTCACACTTTAGCTTAAAAAAAAATTGTTTTATATTTATTTTTATGTTTAGACACTTAAAAATTCAAATATTCAACGTAATTTATAGTGGAAGAAAATTATCATGTTTCAGTGCCATTGAGTAATGCATTTGAAGCCAGCTCCTCCCAGTTCAAATGGATCTATCGCCGTCAATGATGGCCAATGAGAAAAACGTGGGAACGTCCTTGTTCCTCACCTAGTTTGCACACAAGGTGCACGGCTCCGTTGTTGCTGCAGTGGGCGGGGTCCAGCTGAACCAAGAACTTGACGTCCAGGCGGGCCACCTCCCCCTGCAGAATGTTGGGGACCGTCTGCCGCTCGTCCTCGTCCTGCTTCCTCTTGCGCGATGATACCGACGGGCCGCTGCGAGGCACGAGTGAAGGGTGGGTGTCGCCGATTTTGTTGTGACGACCACTTGCTGAATGAGTTAAAAGAACTTACGTGATGGGGGGGCCGTGAATGGCAGCCATGGCAGGGGCAAAGGTGCGGTGAAGCGAGTGGTTAAAGACGGGCGAGCGGAGGTTGGCCATGACCGTGTCCAACAGAGGCTGACACAAATGCTGCTTGGTGGCCAGGGGGGGCGGCGGCGGGGTTGGCTGGCCGAACACATTGGCTTGTTGACAACATGTTTTTTTTTTTTGTTGTTGTTGTTGGGAAGAGAAGTAACGGGGGGGGGGGGGGTGTCTTACCACAGCCATGTCATTCTTCAGCTTCTCCAGCGCAATCTCGCACTTCTGCAGCGTCTTCAGAGGGCACCTGAAAGTCACCATACTTAAAGGATCGTTGTCACAGTAACAAAAAATAGCTGTTTATCTCCATTGCGATTACTGGACCATAAAATGCATGGTTCAAAGAGGGAGTTTAATAGTTTATTGCCTTGCATTCAGTTGGCTAAGAGGCACCTCTACTGTATGTGTATGTGTGTATCCCACCGTCCTTTTCATTCACTCCTCGTGTTCCGAAAGCCTTAATAAGTGTAATAACTTTTATTCTTTATTCTTGTTTTTTTTCACATTATGCACAACTCAGATTTTATGTTTATTGTGCAATAATCTAATTGTAACATGTCTTTGTTTTGATGCATTTTTATTAGGAGTGTAACAGTACACAAAAATCTCGTTTCGGTACATACCTCGGTTTTGAGGTCACGGTTCGGTTCATTTTCAGTACAGTAAGAAAACAAAATGCAAAATATAAATGTGCTAGTTGTTTATTACACACTTTTGTGCTTTCAACAATAGGAACATTAGCCTATACAAAGCTAGAATTCTGCTCAAAAATAATAAATACAATATTCTGAAATGTAGATATTTTGAAATACAAAATAAAAATAAATAACTTTGGCTAAGACTTTTTCTTTAAAAAAATATCTGATGTGCAAAATTGAACAGTTGCAACACTGAACAGTTTCAAGTTTCTCATATTAACTTTATGACCACAGCCTCGAAAAGTAAGGGTTATTAGGGCTGTCAAACGATTAAAGTTTTTAATTGCGTTAATCACAGCTTTAAAATTAATTAATCGTAATAAACGCAATTCAAACCATCTCTAAAATATGCCATATTTTTCTGTAAATTATTTTTGGAATGGAAAGATAAGACACAAGATGGATATCTACATTTAACATACTGTACATAAGTACTGTATTTGTTGATTCTAACAATAAATCCACAGGATGGCATTAACATTAACATTCTTTCTGTTGAAGACATTTTCTTTTTCTCTGCAAAAACTAACACACAACAGAGCCTTAGAACAGTAACAAAAACAGTATTATTTATGTGTGCAAAGTGTGTGTAGTGTACACATAAATGTGGCCCTCTTCCCTACTCATCCTCTAGCCAGTCGCTCAGGCAAACCAACTTATTTACATTTTCTGAGAGTTGTTCCATCTATATTCTTTTTTAATTTGAATTCCCCACCCAGAGGGCCAAGCTGATTTTCTTCCATGTTTACATTTAACCATAACCCACGCTGCTCACTGCACTTCTGAGTGGTGCGACGGCCCTGGTCGTTTAATTGTTATCTTTTTTTAGACTGTCAGTCAGCTGATCGTTGCATCCGTCAGCTGGCTGCCCTCCCTCCCAACGTGACTTACTCTGATTGACGCCGGACGGACAGACAACGTCGCCGCTGATGGGCCACCCGAGGAAGGGTGCCAACTTCAAAAGCCAGCTTCTTCCGCATTTTGTATATTTTGTTTATTGCGAGTTCGACTTGTGTGGATAAATTTGTGTCCACTTGCAACTTGTGTGCGTGGCTCATTTTATGTTACACCCTTAGCGAGCCGTCCGTAGGACGTAACAGCGGGATTATGGGATGCATGAGCGGGCCTTCCGCGCTTGCGTTAAATGTGTCAAATATTTTAACGCGATTAATTCAAAAAATTAATTACCGCTCGTTAACGCGCTAAATTTGACAGCACTTTACATCATGTCAGAAACTCGTTCGGTACGCGTCCGTTTCAAACCGCGGACCACGCACCAAAACAGTTCAATACAAATACATGTACCGTTACACCCTTAATTTTTATGCATTATAAAATATTTATGTCTGAATTTTGAGGGGCTTGGAGCGGATTAAGGTATTTACATGGAAAATGCAAGTTAAGAAACTACTTCTAGAACTAATTTCGTAAGTAGAGGAACCACAGTATTTTTAAATATGCAGTAAAACAAACAAACAAACAAAAAAAAAAATCAAAAACTGAACTACGATTGTGACCACCTGGTACCCTAACAATTGGTCCAAACAATTGGTCCAAAATTAGGTAAGTTATAGTTTTATCTTGTGTTGTGTAAATATATATATACTATTTTGCATATTGGAGATTGCATATATTTATCAGTCCATTCTATGCGTAAGTGTATGTGCACTCTATGGGGCAGCTTTGAATCTCATGACACTTTGTGTAACGACAATAAAGGCACTCTATTCCACTCTATTTCTATGTAAAGTGTTGTATTAAATAGTTCTGTCGCAAAATGTCATCAGACATTTAGCCCGATATATACAGTGGGGCAAATAAGTATTTAGTCGAACACTAATTGTGCAAGTTCTCCCACTTGAAAATATTAGAGAGAACTGTTATTGTCAACATAGGTAAACCTCAACCATGAGAGACAGAATGTGGGGGAAAAAAAACAGAAAATCACATTGTTTGATTTTTAAAGAATTTATTTGCAAATCTTGGTGGAAAATAAGTATTTGGTCAATACCAAAAGTTCATCTCAATACTTTGTCATGTACCCTTTGTTGGCAATAACAGAGGCCAAACATTGTAACTCTTCACAAGCTTTTCACAGACCGTTGCTGGTGTTTTGGCCCATTCCTCCATGCAGATCTCCTCTAGAGCAGTGATGTTATGGAGCTGTCGTTGGGCAACACGGACTTTCAACTCCATCCACAGATTTTCTCTGGGGTTGAGATCTGTAGACAGGCTAGGCCACTACAGGACCTTGAAATGCTTCTTAGGAAGCCACTCCTTTCTTGCCCTGGCTGTGTGTTTGGTATAATTGTCATGCTGAAAGACCCAGCCACATCTCATCTTCAATGCCCTTGCTGATGGAAGGGGATTTTCACTCAAAATCTCTCAATACATGGCCCCATTCATTCTTTCCTTTACACAGATCAGTCGTCCTGGTCCCTTTGCAGAAAAAAAGCCCCAAAGCATAATGTTTCCACCCCCATGCTTCTCAGTGGGTATGGTGTTCTTCGAATGCAATTCAGTATTCTTTCTCCTCCAAACACGAGAACCTGTGTTTCTACCAAAAAGTTCTCTTTTGGTTTCTTTCAGTCCTCTTCTGGATCATCCAAATGCTCTCTCGCGAAGCGGAGACGGACGTGGACGTGTACTGGCTTCAGCAGGGGGACACGTCTGGCAGTACAGGATTTGAGTCCTTGGCGGCGCATTGTGTTACTGATAGTAGCCTTTGTTACTGTGGTCCCAGCTTTCTGTAGGTCATTCACTAGGTCCCCCCGTGTGGTTCTGGGATTTTTGCTCACCGTTCTTGTTATCATTTTGACGCCACGGGGTGAGATCTTGCATGGAGCCCCAGATCGAGGGAGATTATCAGTGGTCTTGTATGTCTTCCATTTTCTAATAATTGCTTACACAGTTGATTTCTTGACACCAAGCGTTTTACCTATTGCAGATTCAGTCTTCCCAGCCTGGTGCAGGTCTCCAATTTTGTCTCTGGTGTCCTTCAACAGCTCTTTGGTCTTGGCCACAGTGGAGTTTGGAGTGTAACTGACCGATGTTGTGGACAGGTGTCTTTTATACCGATAATGACTTAAAACAGGAGCCATTAATACAGGTAACGAGTGGATCCTTTTTAGAAGAAGTTAGACATCTTTGACAGCCAGAAATCTTGCTTGTTTGTAGGTGACCAAATACTTATTTTCCACTCTAATTTGGAAATAAATTCTTTAAAAATCAAACAATGTGATTTTCTGTTTTTTTCCCCCCAAATTCTTTCTCTCATGGTAAGGTTTACCCATGTTGACAATTACAGGCCTCTATAATCTTTTCAAGTAGGAGAACTTGCACAGTTGGTGGTTGACTAAATACTTATTTGCCCCACTGTAACATCTCTTTGCTGCCACAGTACCATGAACTAGCAATAACCATGGTGATGTCACCTCAGTGAAGTAGATTGTTGCAGAGTGTGGTGAGGGTCACCTGGTATTGGGGTCAGTAAGGATGTTGAGAAGACTCTTCATCTTGCTGAGGTCCTTCTTTCGCTCTGACAACAGCACAGACGAGTCATGGCTCAATCACAACAAGTCCATTAGCAGGTTTATAGGGCATTTATTGGTTTCCAGTGATGGAACTAGACATCTAATCCAATTGGTCCACATGTATGGACATTGCATTTTGGCAGGGGTGAAAGTGGCTAGAATTTCTAGCCGGAACTCGGGTGCAAAATATGCGGTTGGGACATCACTAGTGAATAGACCCCAATCACGTGACGTCACAACTCCGCCCCCCTGACTGGTGCCGCCATATTGTCAGTCAGCTCATCGTGTTTACATATTACCGCTACGTACATTCCTCCTATTACTGCGTCTTTTTCTGCTTGTCTAAGGAATCACTGCCTAGTAAACAAAACCAAAAACCTTCCTGACAATCGTTAACATTGATTAATCAAAATGGTGAAGGCATGTATGGCGGTTGGTTGCAGTAACAGAGAAGATAAACGGGGATTTTAGTAGTTGCTGTGTGCCCATTGTTAAAAGGGCAAATCTCGAAAGCAGTACGGTTTGTTTATCTCGGTCCATGATGCGTTTGTGTTGACAGCCGTTAGACAGCGGCGAAAACATCAATATGATGCCAACACGATCGCAGACATCATCAGACGGAGACTACGAAGCTCGTCGCCACGGTCGCACAGCAAGAAGGTGAGCCCAACAACAGGTGTTTTGCCGAAAAATAGCCGCCCTGTGTGAAATGTCCCCCCCTGACGGGAGCGCCCACACAGAAACGACTTTCTTGTACCGTGAATATGTATCATTTTACTCAGCTTGAACTAATAAATGTCATACCTGTGTTATTGTCATTGGGATATGGTCGTGAAAACCTGTAGACTAATACATTTCTGTTCAAAGATGGTTATGTGGCCCAGTCCACGGTTTGTTAATAAAATACAGTAATAATAGTTTGTGTAATTTAATTATTTAAAACTGATCTTACAGTCGTAAATCCATTACTGTAATGCATCCATGAAAACATTTGATGTTTTCACATCAATAAAGCGCTATAAATAAGCGCTCCCTTCAGGAGGGACATTTCATGCGGGGCAGCTATTTTTCGGCACACACCGGCCCGTTGTCGATCAAGTTTCATTGTACAATCGTGACAACGGTGATGCTCAGCTGACCAAATGTACCCGACTCCTCATCGTGACATAAACTGGAGTATGATTGGAAATTTTGTCGTCTCGGGACGAGCTCTGACGCACGGGACGGGACCAGACGAGAGGAAACATCGGTTTGGGCATCAAATATGGATCTGGCGACTGGATCGACCGAAGCTTTTCCAAATAACGGCTTTTATGCAACTCATCCAATGAGTTTACGGCGTCTGAAAGCACCGGGGCTTCCATAATTTGCAAGTGAATCCACCTTTAGAAACTACGATCAATGACAATACAGACACACAATGACGGACAATATGGCGGCACAATACACGTTGGTGACTGGGGTCTATAGACCCTACTCACCTACGTCACAAAATGACGTGTCGCTGTATCCGGCCGCCATATTGTCCGGCATCTTTTAGCCCTATTCTCAATGGTTTCAATTAGTCGTGCAATTTATGGAGCAATTCATGGAAGCCCCGGTGTTATCTGACGCTGTAAACTCATTGGATGCGTTGCATAAAAGGCGTTATGTGAAAAGCTTCAGTTTATCCATTCACCAGATCCATATTTGATGCCTAAATCTATGTTTTTCGACCCGCTGCCTTCGCTGTCTCTGCCTGACATCTGCTACCCTGATATTTACAACTATCTTGTCCACACAAAATCAGCGAAAGTTTGAAAAACTTTGAAGAGCTTGGAGGCTTATAAATACTTCATTGCTGGTTGGGTGAAACAGGTCCTCGTCCACGAAAATTCGGCAGGAATCTATCTTGTGCTCGGGAAGGTGAGTTACGAAATTTTCAATTCAAAATCTTTTGTTCTTGCTAACATCCACTGTCAAGTCTAATGTATTTCATGTCATTTGACAATGGAGCTAGGGCTTTTAATGTTTATATGGTTTAGCGATAACACTCTCACTACATTAGAGCTGAAACGAGTACTCGAGCAACTCGAGTAACTCGAGTTTAAAAACTGATCCGAGTAATTTTATTCACCTCGAGTAATCGTTTATTTTGACAGCTCTAAGCATCACGTTTTGCTCAGACCACTTTTAATGCGGGACAACGCGCTGTCACGTGCGGAGAGGAAGAAGGGGGGGGGAACTTACTGCAGCCGACAGCCGCCACAAACGACGCCGACGTTGCTAAATACTAGCCCGCACGATGCTACGTTGGTACAGGTAGCGTCTCATGCGTCTCATAGAGATCACATGTATGTTGAACTAGATGCTAAATGACAGACTCTGCCGCATCTGGGCAGCTTTAGTGAACAGCCGCCATCTTAAAGCAGTACAGCGCTAAGCGCTAATAAAGAGCGCTAAGCGCTAATAAATAAGATTAACGTTACTGTTCTGAAGTAACGTTAGCCCTGCGGAGGGCTAGGTTTCTATTAATTATGACCACTGTCGATGCTTGGCTAACGTGTCTTACATACAGGCTTTAACATAACATAGCATTGTGGAGTGATGAGGGTGTAAAAAAAAACTTAATCATGCTAACTATCAATTTTAGCTCAGTAGTCATTGCTGGATAAAACACCAAGTAGCACTGGTGCTAATGTGCTCCAATACAGCCTGTATCACACATTTATTTTGAAAACTGCAAAAACTCAAAATCCTATCAGGACTTGCAGTTTAGACTAACTTAAAACTTAACTAGAACTTAAAAATGGCTTGACACAAAGAGAAATTCAATTGAAAGACGTGGGAAAAAATCCAAACTTTTAAGTGATGTGTGTTATCAAGCATAACGGCATTTTTAGGTAAGATATATATAATTTTTTTTGTAATAAGATCTAAAGTTTTTTGAGTGAAAGCAGTGAATTAGTCTTTTTTTTTCTTCTTTTTTTTTAGTTCTAGTTCCATCTGAGATGCAATTGTTGGCTGTTTTCAACAATATACATCGAAAATAAAGACATTGATTGACTGAAAATGGTTCAAAATTAGATGAAATGTCTTGTTTTCTCATGTATATTTATAATTGCTCTTCACCTAAAAATATATTTGTTTTATCCGATTACTCGATTAATCGATAGAATTTTCAGTCGATTACTCGATTACTAAAATATTCGATAGCTGCAGCCCTACACTACATACATATATAATATGTAATAAATATGAAGTGCAATAGCACTACTCCAGATTGTCCCTAGTTGAATTTATTTTTTGGCTTTTGACCTCAATAGTGAAATTGTAAATTAATTGTATGACAACTGTCTTATTATCCCCTTATAATTATATATTTTCAGGTAGTTCATTCACAACGTCTGAGTGTATGTTGTTGGCGATTAGCCTAGCAATGATCTTAATTGTGGTTGTCAGCCCAAAACCCTCTAAATATATATTAAATGCATCTTACCAGATATAAAATGACTACTACATAATCTGTGGTAATCGTTTGGAGCCCAGTTTTCTCGTCGAATTGCAGCAGCCCATCTCGCTCTCCTCTCCTGGTCTCTCGGAATCCGGTAGAACTTCAAGTCTCTCCGTCTTCTCCGTCTATCTTCTCTGTTATTGCAACCGACCGCCACACACGCCTTCACCATTTTGATTATTAATGTTAACGAGCAGAAAAACATGCCATAATAGGAGGAATTTACGTAGCGGTAATGCATCAACAGTGAAGAGTTGACGGACAATATAGCGCGGGGGCATGGTTGTGACGTCATGTGAGTAGGGTCTATACTGTGTCCACTTATGTGGACGCAGGGTTTTTATGGGGTAATTTAAGGCTGCTGTTTTTTCGCACCATAAAGGATTAAGGACCACAGGGCGCACCCCCACCTTCGTTTTTGTCAATCTTGTTGATCATACGTCGGAGTGGCTCGATGTACTTGGAAAGTTGTTTGAGTTTCTCCATGTACTGCTGGTCCTCTTGCGACGCCGCACCCGCAGGACTCATCACAGAGTTTGGGTTTCCTGTTTTGAGGGTGAGAGAAATCTCATGATTGGTCATATGCAGCTTATGTGCGTGTGTGTACCTGGAGTGCTGAGCGCTCCAGGAGAGGGGACGCCATAGTTCTGGGGTGTCCTGGCGGTCGACGGACTTTGCGAGGGCTGGGGTGAAGGGCTGGGCTGGAACCCGCCCGGAGACGGCGTGGGACCCGAGCTTCGCACGAGGAGTGGCATATGATGAGACCGTGGAAGGAAACAGGACGCGGAGACACGAGGATACACAAACATACCTAACAGAGTTGGGCTGCGAGCTGGGCGGCTGAGGAGAGGGCTGGGGTGGTGGCGGCATGGACTGGGGAGTCTGAACCTGTATGGGCGAGGACGACGACAAGCGTATAGATGACTGATGGGCTCTGCGGGGTCACATGTTAGAGGTCATACCTGCTGAGTCACAGCGGCGGCGACGTTGGGGGGCGGAATGGAAGGAGCCAAGGGGGGTCGGGGCAGCCGGGTCGAGAGCTGCATGTTGGGACGTACCAACTGAACGGGAGGGGACATATGATTGACGGAGGGGGTTCGTCATTCATTGTCATGCAACGCCTGTACTCACCTGCCCTGACGGGGCGACCATCTGCGCCTGGACAGCCGCTGCCTGTTGCTGTTGTTGCTGCTGCAGCGCCACTCGGGCCTGTGCACACATACACCAATGGCGGCGCCATGTGGGAATTGTCACGACAGATGCAAAAGGAGAAGAAACCACAAGTTACATCCTGATGGTGTCAGGGAAGCCCAAATTTGAACTCCAAGACAAGTGTTACCTCGATAGCTCAATTACAGAAATGAATACGACCCCAACCATGGATTGCTTTTCTTTTTCTTTTTATAGACTTTATAAGCAAGAGCTCTCGGGTACAAAATGATGTGACCCAGCAAGGAGCTGTGATCACCCAGAAAGTACGAAGAAGTACAATAGAGGCTAGACATTTATACTGTTGAAAGGGCGGTGCCGAAGCCCACTGTGAAACGAAACTTACTCAGAAACAAAACTCATCATCTCACAAACCTGGGTATTTGTCCATACAAAAACATCTTTGAGCTGAGACCTTGAACACCGGTCCCAGCTAGAAAGATGATAAGAAACCACAGTCCTCCTTTGTATTCAATCAGGGCATATTGAAAAACATAGGAACATAACAGTCCATATTTGGGCATATAGTGATACAGTCTAGTCTGTAGTCAAGGCCATGAGAAGGCACACTCAACAGATTAATGCTACAATGTTCTCATGCAAGCATTACAAAAGCATACAAAATATGATGTATAATGGTTGTGTTTTAAGCATGAATAAAATTCTCTCACAGATGGCACCTTGGCATATTTTTAAACTACCGTATAAGACGCATGCCAAACTATGAAAAAACGTGTGATTTATAGTTCGAAAAATACGGTACTTAGTGGCGTTGGGGAGAGGTGGGTGATAAGGTGGATCGCATTCTGACCTGTAAAGCTTGCTGCATCTTGAGCTGCTGCTGCTGCTGTTGATTGAGCGAGTTTATGGGGACGTGTTGCGCGGGTGCCATCTGTCCTGCCAGAGACTGCGGCACCATGGTGGCCTGTTGCTGCTGAAGGAGCGGCTGCATGGGGCCCGGCTGCGCCTGCTGCTGCTGGACCATGTGCTGGATGGACTGCGCCTGCACGTGCTGCTGCTGCTGCTGCAGCTGCAACTGCACCATCTGTTGCTGCTGCTGCATGCGGGACTGATGCATCTACGTACATAGGTAGTGGCAGCGGCTTAATTGCTGCGCCACTAACCACTCACGTTTGCGTTCTTACCTGATTTTGCTGCTGTTGGTTCTGCTGCTGCTGGTGCATCTGCTGTTGCTGGACTCTCAATTGCTGCTGAACCTGGAACTGCTGCTGCTGAGCCTGAAACTGCTGGAACTGCAAGTTCTGCTGTTGTTGCTGCTGCATGGACAACTGAGCCGGACCTCCCACTGAGGATCAGTAACAGGAAAGGGGATGAGGGGATGTGTATTGCTCGGGTTTGTCATGTTAGCCGGTTCGCACTATTAGCTTTGCCAGGTTAAAAATTGCAACTCCGTTGGACAAAAGTTTCCGCTGAAAGCTCCATAGACATCCAACCACACATTCATTTCAGCAGTAGTTAAGCAGTCAAGAGCATCCAGTGAGCAGCCAATCAATTTGGACAGGCAGTAACAGTCCGTCATGGACAAGGGTCTTTTACAACTTTTACAGTGGGGTACATGTTAGCAAAGGTTAATACTTAAAGTTAATACTTTAGCTTTCAATGACGTTGATAGTCGTTCAATCCATTTTGACTGGGAGGTCTCCTAGTTAAAATGGATTGGAAGTCTTCTGTCATAAATGGCAGTTAATGAATTAATAGAGTGCCCACTCACCGGCCACTTTATTAGGTACACCATGCTTGTAACGGGTTGGACCCCCTTTTGCCTTCAGAACTGCCTCAATTCTTCGTGGCATAGATTCAACACAGGGCTGGAAGCATTCCTCAGAGAGTTTGGTCCATATTGACATGATGGCATCACACAGTTGGTGCAGATTTGTTGGCTGCACATCCATGATGCGAATCTCCCGTTCCACCACATCCCAAAGATGCTCTATTGGATTGAGATCTGGTGACTGTGGAGGCCATTTGAGTACAGTGAACTCATTGTCGTGTTCAAGAAACCAGTCTGAGATGATTCCAGCTTTATGACATGGCGCATTATCCTGCTGAAAGTAGCCATCAGAAGTTGGTATTGGGTACATTGTGGTCATAAAGGGATGGACATGGTCAGCAACAATACTCAGGTAGGCTGTGGCGTTCCAGCGATGCTCAATTGGTACCAAGGGGCCCAAAGAGTGCCAAGAAAATATTCCCCACACCATTACACCACCAGCCTGAACCGTTGATACAAGGCATGATGGATCCATGCTTTCATGTTGTTGACACCAAATTCTGACCCTACCATCCGAATGTTGCAGCAGAAATCGAGACTCATGAGACCAGGCAACGTTTTTGCAATCTTCTATTGTCCAATTTCGATGAGCTTGTGCAAATTGTAGCCTCAGTTTCCTGTTCTTAGCTGAAAGGAGTGGCACCCGGAGTGGTCTTCTGCTGCTGTAGCCCATCTGCCTCAAAGTTCGACGTACTGTGCGTTCAGAGATGCTCTTCTGCCTACCTTGGTTGTAACGGGTGGTTATTTGAGTCACTGTTGCCTTTCTATCAGCTCGAACCAGTCTGGCAATTTTCCTCTGACCTCTGGCATCAACAAGGCATTTCCGCCCACAGAACTGCCGCTCACTGGATATTTTTTCTTTTTCGGACCATTCTCTGTAAACCCTAGAGCTGGTTGTGCGTGAAAATCCCAGTAGATCAGCAGTTTCTGAAATACTCAGACCAGCCCTTCTGGCACAAACAACCATGCCACCTTCAAAGTCACTCAAATCACCTTTCTTCCCCATACTGATGCTCGGTTTGAACTGCAGGAGATTGTCTTAAACCATGTCTACATGTCTAAATGCACTGAGTTGCCGCCATGTGATTGGCTGATTAGAAATTAAGTGTTAACGAGCAGTTGGACAGGTGTACCTAATAAAGTGGCCGGTGAGTGTATGTTCAGATCTATGCAGGACAGTCCTTGATTTAACTGCCTTGTCCTGCTCAGTGTCAAGGTTAGGAAACACACTCACGGGGTTGCGGGTTCCCAGACACCCCCGGCATGGCGTGCTGGCCTATCTGCATTTGCGGCATGGCCCCCATTCCCCCCAAGGGCGCACCGGCGGGGCGGGGCCCCATGCCGATGGCGCCCGGGCCCCCTCCGACGCCCGTCAGGTTAGTCAGGGCATTGATGGGATCTAGCGGGGACAGCGCACAGCATTACATATGCCGCTCAAGATGGCCTGCGCACACGCGCCTCACTTACCCGGACCTCCCATGTTCTTCTTGTCTGTCGGAGGGAGACAAACAAGGCAACTGTTAAAGGGATGCCGGAATGGGCAAGAGAACTGACGGGCGCTCGCTTACGGATGTCGCGGTAGTGGATGATGAGCCTGGCAACAAGTGATAGATACTCATCCTGAAAAAACACAACAGTTGGTGTTACTAGGTCAAATAACCATCAATTTACAATCTAAAAATTCAGTCTGGGGGCTGAGGCCCAATTGCGCTCGGGTTGTGACTCACTCTAGTCTTGGCTTTGACGTAAACTTGGTTCTCCATTTCCGTGCTGGTTTTGTTTTGTACAGTTCCCGCCTTTCTCATGGCCTCATCGCTGCAAAAACGACACAGCCACATTTTCATTAACATTGTCAATGGCATCATCATTTCATATTCTTTCTGTAAACACAATGATGGTATTCTTACCAACGCTCAGAAAAAAAGCACCTTACACATGACATGAAACCGAACCTTCCTGTTGTGCCACACAATATATATTTCCAGGAATATCAGTATTTAAATATTCAATTAATTTCAGATCATTATTTTAAAAGATAACTGTACCGTTGTTTTCTATCGAACAAAGAGTATTAATCTTTTTTTAATCGAGGAGTCGGGGAATTTTTGTTGTTTTGCATTTATCAAATTGACTTAATTCAAAGCTCTCGATTTGTGACATATATTTTATATAGCTGAAACTTAATCGCTCAAGTATTAGTAGATCATAACCCACTTTGTTCGAGTAGGTAGTATCATTTCCAAATTCAAAACCAGAAATGTTCAATCCATTTGCAAACCAACGTATATCCATCTGTTGTGACACACGTAAGAATTGCCTTAAATCTTAGCCCGTTTATACTTGAAGAATGTCGCTTCCTGATTGGCTACATTACTGTTTCACATCAAAATTCATTTGTGTATAATAAAAAGAATTGTGAATTTTTGATTGTGTATTTTAAGTGATCATTTTAGTGCTCACAGTAAACTCAGCACTAAATAAATTATATAACACTATTAACAACAATGACATCAGAGAACACATGTTATGACTAGGAGTGGGAACCTTTTGGTACCTCACCATATGATACGGTTTGCGATACAAAGCTCAAGATAACGATGATGTGACGATATGGCGATACAACGATTATCGATACATCGGTCAGGAAATCATTCTAGGATATTCTACAAACAACTAACAAACAGAAAAACAAGCTTCTATTGTGAATTGGAATGAGTTAATCACTAGAAGACGTTCAATCCATTTGAAGTGGGAGTGCTGCCATCCCTCCCACTTCAAATGGATTAAACGTCTATGGCCATCAGTAGCAGCCAATGCCAGGCAATGAGGTAATCTGGGGCCATTTAGGTCATTTACCTGCAGATTTTCAGTTACTTCCTGTTGATTTGGGGGTATTTTATGGGTCACTTACTGTTCATTTTGTGTTACAGAACAGGAAGTGACCTGGGAATTACCCAAATTAACTCATTTGCTCCCAGAAACGTATGAATACATTCTATTTTTACATGCTTAACTGTCCCAATTACGTATTTATACGTCTTTTGCGTTTTTTTAATACAAGAAGCATCAAGAGCTTCCGATCTATCTCCGAAACAAAAAACAAGCCTCAAAACCAATTTTAAAGCAATAAAACTGGCCACTGGAGGGCAGTAGCGCATTTGTTAAGAACCCACAACCCAATTCAAACAGTACAACTTTATTAGGGAAGTTAGCAGAGCCCCTCCGCAGCTTGCTGCTCAGGTCCACCGCACGCTCGAGTGTCCTGCATTGAAACGCGCATGGCCAAACCAGTTCCCCCCCAGGAACATAAGTTCCCCAGGCGAACGAGACAGTTGTCACCACAAAAAAAAGACTAAAAAAAAAAATCCATCTGTAGGAGACAGTCGGCAATGAGGGAAAAGTTTAACCGCTGTCGCAGCCACCAAACGTCATCTCTCAGTTAGGTAAGTGTGAATAAATTGTTACTTTGCTATCAAAAGCTCTATTTGGCTGGTTGTTCATGTTATTTTGTAAAAGGAAAACATTATTCAGATGTTTGGGATGTCACTGAAGCAAAAAATAGCCGTGTTAAAGTCAAAGTTATGTTTGAAATTTTTGCGTTTACAAAAAGCTCATTTTCTCCGTTTTTTCATCAGAAATTGGAAAATTGCTCAAACTAAGCTATTTTCTAATGCTGATTTCTAAAGAATGGAAAAAGATATGAACTTACTTTTTTTTCTGCTGAAAGAAGAGAGTCTAATCTTTCTTTTGGTGGGTTCCATGTTTATATAGCAATAGAACAGAATTTTTTGTGGGCCTTGCAAAATCAGTCAAAATCCAGTAAAATGGCCGGGAGCGAAGGGCCTTGCTCCAGTGAAAATGGCTGGGAGTGAATGAGTTAATAGGCAGTGACTCAAAGTCAACAGGAAATGACCTGGAAATGCTCTAAAATGAACAGCAAGTGACCTATAAATGCCCTGAAAATCTGGCAGAATGACTGTGAATGCTCTGGTTTCGAATGAACAAACGTTCCCATTCTAGATGGATTGACAACTTTTTAAAATTATATCTCGACTCTTGCAGGAGCATATTGATAACCTTTTGGGAAACAAAGTATCACGTTATATCACCATTTCTATATTTTGTCACACCCCTGGTTATGACCATACTGTAAAAATAATCAAAGCCAGCTAAGCTAAGCTAAGTTAAAGTAAAAAGGGACTAAGCAAGGGCAACTCTCACATTTGAGCGACGACTTTCTGTCTGAACTGAGGACTTCTCCAGTCGCTGTCGGGTCCCGGAACTTCCATGGCGACGGTGGGCCAAAACAAATTCACAAAAGATGTTTTGAAACCCAAAATGCTAACAAATTCAGTCCGCCTCACGGTCTGGGCTCGCAACTGAACTCTTCTTCTATTTTTTTTTTTTTCTTTGTGTTGTGCACTTGACCGCCTCCTGCCGGATAAAACTGTCACAAACCCGTAAGGAATTGATGGGAATTACAGTACTGTATTGTATTTGAAAAGAATACATTAAATGTAAAATGAACTTAAATACATACTTACGGGTGAACATTAAAATGTAAGTTTACGCTGGGGCCTGCATTGAAAAAGTAATTTGCATATGGCGGAAAACAGACAAGACTGAAAAAGCAGTTTCTGCTCTTGCACTCCTCTTTAAAAGAAACTGCTGTATTTTAATCCAAAACAAATGTTGTGTTTAATAGAACAATATGTCTATATGCTGCCATAACAGATTCATGGCGCATGAAGCCCCCCAAACGATTTTTAATTTGTCCGTTTTACCCTGGAAACCCCCGTTTACAGACGTCGCGCAACCGTTTTTGTTTCAGCCTAGCCATAAAAAGAAGGTAAATAATCGTATTCATTATTCGAAATGTCTATCATTTTTAGCTTCGAATCATTAACTGATGTCTAATATCTAGTTAAAAAAAAAAAAAAAACGACTTTAAAAAATTAATCACTCGCATATTCTAAACTTTTAAACAAATTACGTCACAATGAAAAAATTGGCGTCTGTAATAAAGTTACAGATATCTACCTCATAACTATCGCTTAATTGTATTTTTTTGTTACTGTCACATTTTCCCCAATATTTTAGATGATAAATAATCGGTCCAAAAAAAAAAAAAAAAAAAAACGTTGAAAAGGGTAAATATATGAAAATGAAAATCTCGACCAGTCCTTGATGTCTGCGATTTCTGCATCGCGACCCTTGTTATATTATCGTGTTTCACTCATAAAATCCTCAAAAAATCCGGCTGTGGCCATTCACAGCTGTGTCTTGAAACTCAAGTGATACATGCTATATGGAGTTTTTGGATCGAAAAGAAGTAAGTACGCGATAATATCTCGTTAAAATCGTGGTGTCTTTAATTCTGCTCTCGCGTGCTCTCACTTCCAGTTAGGGTTTTGCTGTTTAAAAATTGTTGTTTTTTTTTAAAGTGCCCTCCTGTTCAAAATTTTTCTTCCGCCAGAAAATTCAGATTTTAAGCTTTCCAATGACGTATCACACGTGCATATCGGACAATTTTAAAATTTCGCCAAATTGGTTGTCTCAGAGCGGAACTTCAAGCCACCTGAGTGTTTTGCGCCATATGTAATCTGCACCTCCATTTTAGTCACTTGTGGGTAAAGATTACAAAACTGCGGGTATAATTTAGTCATCTGTTCCCAGAATTTTGCTTATATGTAGGCACAATTACTAAATTATGGATGCTGCAGATAAATGGGGTCAAATTATTTGTGTTTATTATTTTTTTGTGTTGTTTGTTGTTTAAAAAGGAGTGATTTAGATTGGGCAATCGTTGCGTGCGAGTGTGTGTGTATGTCGAGGGAGGGGGCTGACTACCCTTGGCCCAAGGAGGATATAGAGGGTCCAACAAAATCCTGATTTTAAAAAAATATATTTATGTTTTTCATTTCAGGTCAGGTCAGATTTTGTGATTCATTCTTGCCTCTAGTGTAGTGACACATTGTGGCCCAACAGTACCGGTAACTCATATACTGCCCTGGTATATGTATAGTTTTCCCAGAGTATGTGTTGTGGTAGTTAGTAAAAGAAAATGTATATTAAAAACATTCATTGATGATGCTCACTCAATGTGTCATGCAATTTTGGAGAAAGTTGAAAATATAATAGGACATCAAAAAATAGGTTTAGATTTGACTGCGAATCCTCAAAAGAAAACAATTGTTTGGAAAAAGTGGAATACAAGACTATTTATTCAATCATTTTGGAGAAAATGGTCATATTTATACACACAAAATAAAACCATAACTCTAGGAGAATTAGGGAACAGAAAATAAATAAAAACAGATAGCATAATAAAAAAAGAAAGAGAAAGAAAAATGTATATGGCGGAAAACACTCAGGTGACTTGAAGTTCCGCTCTGAGACCCCCAATTTGGCCAAATTTCAAAATTGTCCGATATACATGTGTGATACATCATTGGAAAGCTTAAAATCTCCATTTTCTGGGGGAAGAAAAAATTTGAACAGGAGGACATTTTTGAAAAAAAAAATTTTTTTAAACAGCAAAACCCTAACTCGAGGTGAGAGCACGCGAGAGCAGAATTAAAGACGCCATGACTTTAACGAGATATTATGGCTTACTTACCTTGTTTCGATCCAAAAACTCCATGTAGCATGTATCACTGAATGTCAAGACACAGCTGTGAATGGCCACAGCTGGAATTTTTGAGGATTTTATGGGTGAAACATGGTCATATAACAAGGGTCGCGATGCAGAAATTACAGACATCAAGGAGTGGTCGAGATTTTCTTTTTCATATATTTACCCTTTTCAGTGGCGCCTCCAGAAATTTTTCATAGGGGTGGCCCGATGGGGCCACTTAAAATCTTGGGGTGGCACACCAAAATTCTGCTTATGTGGAAAAGCTTCGTTCTATACAGTCGCCAGATCCATATTTGATGCCCAAATCGATGTTTTTCGACCCACTGTCTTTGCCCTGTCTGCCTGACATCTGCTACGCTGATATTTACAATTATCTTGTCCACACAAAATCAGCCTATTCTCACGAAAATTTGAAAAACTTCAAGAGCTTGGAGGCTTATAAATACTTCGTTGCTGTTTGGGTGAAACAGGTCCTCGTCCACGAAAATTCGGCAGGAATCTATCTTGTGCTTGGAAAGGTGAGTTACGAAATTTTCAATTCAAAATCTTTTGTTATTGCTAACATCCACTGTCAAGTCTAATGTATTTCATGTCGTTTGTCAATGGAGTTAAGGCTTTTAATGTTTATATGGTTTAGCGATAGCACTCTCACTACATACATACGTGTATGTTGTCGGCGATGAACTTAGCAATGATCTTAATTGTGGTTATTTGTCAGCCCCGTAGACGAGGCCAGTTTCTTTCACTTGGTACCAGCTAAATATTATTCAAAAAATAACGATGGTGGAAGAAAGGGAAGTCACAAACATCTTGAATTTGAAACTATGTCGTACTACGTCGTATGTTGTCGGCGATTAGCCTCGCAATGATCTTAATAGGGAATGGGACGTACTACGTCATTGTTTGGACCCGCCTCCATGCTGGCAATATAATTCACTTCCGGGCCGGCAGAGTCAATGCGGATTGTAACGTGTGATAGTGCTAAGCTAACTCTTTCGGTGTTTTAGAAAGAAAATATGGGTGCTTTATTGTTGCGTTACCGGGTGCAACAGCGTCTCCTACGACAAAAAAAGGGGTGAGGAAAAATGGACTCACTTTTCACCGTTTTCCTGCATGGAGGACCAAATATCAGATCACGAAGGTACGACGGATGGCTGGATTGCAGCGGTTCGTCGGAAAAGCATTTCTTATGATCATATTTCTGCTGGAATGAGAGTGTGTTCCTGTCATCTCTACTCTTGTAAGTTGAACGATTTATCCACTTTTGGTTTCAATACGTTTTTGTTTTTTTACACCGTTGTGTAAATCTGCCTCGGTAGCAATGCTCGCCTACTACGACTCCCCTACCTGTTGTGTTCCTAGGTAAACCTGCTGACAACACATCCCGATTGGTCACCATCTCTCTTCTTGGATCATTTGACAAAGAAAATTTGTTCAATGGAGTGGTTCCATTTGTCCTGTGTCGGACTCAAACAAGCCCCTGCAGCAGACGCCATCTGGGTCTGCCCTTCTCGTCGATGAACTGCGGGCTTTTAACTTGTGAAAATGCAAGAACTTTAATGCACATATTTATTTTGCCTGGCTATTTAACTATGGCCAGTGACGTTTTTTTTTTTTTTTTTTTTTTTAACCACTTTGACAAAGACACCTTTCATTGTAATGTTGAATTTATATATTCTATTATTATTTTTAAATTATAATATTCTTATTTGCACTTATGTAGACTTCAGACTGTCAATTCAAATAGTGTTGGAAAAGTTGCAATACCTAAAATAGAAATGCAAGAACTGTAAAGTACATATTTATACACCTTTATTTACCTAAGGCCACTGGATGTTTTTTAACTGCTTTGAAAAATACAGGTTTTGTTGTGATCTTGTATTTATATAGTATATAGCTTTTTATAATGTATTATGTATTATAATATTTGCTGCCCCCTGCCAGAGTGTGGGCCATTTTGTACTAAAATGATTTTAAACTGTCAGTTCAAATACTGTGTTGGAGACTAGTACTTGCAATACTTAAAATGGAAATGCAAGAACTTTAAAGCACATATTTATCCTGTCTGGCAATTTACCCAAGGCCAGTAAATAGTGTTTTAAACTGCTTTGACAAAGACACGTTTATTGTGATCTTGTATTTGTGTATTACTTATAATTATATAATATTTGCTGCCACCGTCAGAGGGTGGGCCTTGTTTGCACTAATTTAAAGATTTTAAACTGTCAATTCAAATATCGTATTGGAGAAATTGCATTACTTGAAATAAATCTATTGCAACTTATCAGTCCCAGTTCTTGTCTACAACACTGTCCAAAAATTGTCAATGCATATTCCAAATAGAATAACAAAATTAGGTCACCTGACTTTGTAATTATTATACCTGTTTATTATGAAGACCTGAAGTAAACAACAAGCAGTTACAGTTTGTCAAGAAGTTGTTCAAGTCATGTTTTGGTATTCATATTTTATTGACTTTTCATAACACTTGGGATCGTGTTTGTAAGAGCAGAGCAAACTGAAGTTTCAGCGTGCACTCTTCGCCTTTCCAACCTCTCAACGCTCCGATGTGGTGCGCTTGACCTCAGAATAACCCAAGAAGAGATATGGTGACCAATCGGGATGTGTTGTCAGCATTTCATATGCAGGTTTTCCTAGTAACACAACAGGTAGGTGATGAGGAGGAGTAGGTTAGCATTGCTACCGAGGCAGATTTACACAACGGTGTAAAAAAACAAAAACGTATTGAAACCAAAAGTGGATAAATCGTTCAACTTACAAGAGTAGAGATGAGGGGAATACACTCTCATTCCAGCAGAAATATGATCATAAGAAATGCTTTTCCGACGAACCGCTGCAATCCAGCCATCCGTCGTACCTTCGTGATCTGATATTTGGTCCTCCATGCAGGAAAACGGTGAAAAGTGAGTCCATTTTTCCTAACCCCTTTTTTTGTCGTAGGAGACGCTGTTGCACCCGGTAACGCAACAATAAGCACCCATATTTTCTTTCTAAAACACCGAAAGAGTTAGCTTAGCACTACCACACGTTACAATCCGCATTGACTCTGCCGGCCCGGAAGTGAATTATATTGCCAGCATGGAGGCGGGTCCAAACAATGACGTAGTACGTCCCATTCCCTATTGTGGTTATTTGTCAGCCCCGTAGACGAGGCCAGTTTCTTTCACTTGGTAGCAGCTAAATATTATTCAAAAAATAACGATGGTGGAAGAAAGGGAAGTCACAAACATCTTGAATTTGAAACTATGTCGTACCACGTCGTATGTTGTCGGCGATTAGCCTCGCAATGATCTTAATTGTGGTTATTTGTCAGCCCAAAACCCTCTAAGTATATATTAAAAAATGCATCTTACCGGATATAAAATGACTACTACATAGTCTGTGGTGATTTTTTGGTGCCCAGTTTTCACGTCGAATTGCAGCCGTCCAGTTCGCTCTCCTCTTTGGATCCCTCGGAATACGGTAAAACTTCAAGTCTCTCCTTCCATCTTCTCTGTTAGTGCAACCAACAGCCACACACGCCTTCACCATTTTGATTATTAATGTTAAGGAGCAGAAAAGCACGCCGTAAATAGGAGAAATGTACGTAGCCGTAACAGGTTAACACTATGTTTTGACGGACAAGTGGGCGGTACCATTCAGGAGAGCGGAGTTGTGACGTCACGTGGGTAGGGTCTATAGGGGTGGCCGTGGCCACCCCTGGTCACCCCCTGGTGGCGCCACTGACCCTTTTAAACGTTTTTTTCAGTTTTTCTTTGTTTGGATCAATTATTTATCATCTAACATATTGGAGAAAATGCGACAGTAACAAAACAAAAAAAAAATACAATTAAGCGATGGTTATGAGGTAGATATCCGGGACTTTCTTACAGACGCCATTTTTCATTGTGACGTAATTTGTTTAAAAGTTTAAAATATGCGAGTGAATAATCTTTTAAAGTCGTTTTTTTGAATGAAATATTAGACATCAATTAATGATTCTAACCTAAAAATGACAGACATTTTGAATCATAAATATAATTAATTACCTTCGTTTCATGGCTGGGTTGAAACAAAAGCGGTTGCGCGACGTCTGTAAACGGGGTTTTCCAAGGTAAAACGGACAAATTAAAAATAGTTCGGGGGCTTAAATGTGCCATAAATCTGCTATGGCAGCACATAGACATAATGTTCTATCAATCACAACAGTTGTTATGGCTTAAAAAACTGCAGTTTTTTTTAAAGAGGAGTGCAAGAGCAGGAATTGTTATTTCAGTCTTGGCTGTTTTCCGTCATATATATTTACATTACAAGTCATCACATAATAAACATATTACATTCATACCACGCATTAGTAGAGATTATTGCCTTTTTCCTGAAAAATGAATGTTTGATTGTCCAAATATATAATGCTTGAATTTGTTGCAGAATGCAATAAAAATCACTGATGTCTCCTCTCGATGTATGGAGAGACTGCGTTAGATATGACGTAGTTGACGCGGTGCATGCTGGGATCCGACAAAGACGCTGTGGAACCCAACGAAGGAGGCTAGCGTCAAGGCCGAGCATGCGCACACGGGCCTCGGACTCGCGCACAGGTGGGTCAGAGGGGCAGAGCGCACCTGCCTGCGCGCGTGCACGTCAGCGTGGACAAGGTGGGGCCCGCGTGCACACGCATGCTCGCGAGTGAGCTAGCTTCCTAGCCGCCTAGCTTCCTGTGCTAAAGATGTCCAGCACAGCTATTTTAACGAGTCGCGCTAACTCACCCAGTCTTTATTGACAGCTGGCATCACAATAAACCACGTTTTGTGTTTAGGATGCTGCTTAATGGTGTAGCGGACCACTTAAGAGAAAAGGACATTTTTTTTTAAAACTGCGTATACAGGCTTGATCATGTTCAGGCAGTTTTGTGTGCGTATCTGTTGTCTGCGTCTGTGTGTGCTTGTCATAAGAACAACAATGGGCCCTGAATGATGAACTCGATTGTTTTTATTGGCTCAGTCTGGTTGTACTGGTGTTTTATTTTGAAAATCAAATAATAGGCCCTCTTCCTCAGGTGAGTGACAGCAGCAGGATGCCCCTCCCACCATCCACTCTCAATCAGGTACACACGCAAATTACACACCAATACTCAAACATAATGATGACAATGGCGATAACATGAGCCCGCATCCTCGAAGCCCAATCGGCAGAGCCCGCAAGAGGTTGAAGGTGGCCCTGCTCTCCTCTCGGAAGCAAGCCGAGGTGCAGACCACCCTTACTTTCGTCTGTACCAGTACCTCCACCAGGGGGCACCACACAAAAGTAAGAAAACTGATTTATTACTAGTCACCTCCTGTCTGGTTAGCAAATTCTTGTTTTGTTCTTCCGGTCTCTTCAATGACTGTTTCTCAAGGAATTCCTTTCTCTCTAATGACTTACTGTTTTGTCAGTGACTTCCCTTCCTGTACTTCCTATCTCACACGCAGATGATTGCACGACCGGCTCGTCGTCGCCCCGCCCCCCGCCAAGCCATCATCGTGACAACGCGCAATGTCCAGTCCCGCCCTCTTCCGTAGGCTCTGCTCCACCTCCTCAAAGTCGCCGTGGCCACGCCCCCTCTCCACCCTCCACCTACGACCGGGACAAGCATCTCCCAACGTCTCCTCCCATCAAGGCCCCGCCCTCTTATCTGGCTCCTCCCACCCACAGCGGGGAAACAGAGCCACCGCAGCGTCAGGCGTCCCTTAGCGGCAAAAGGACCGCCCCCTCACCTGGAGGGCACACCCCCACGAGAGGCCCCGCCCCACCCCCTCCTCCCGCCTCCCCTGCACACAGGCCGACGCCTCCTACAGGTGAGACGCATTAAATAATCTTCATCATCTGACCTTTATGTGACCTTCCAGTATCCCTGCAGCCACCCGTGATGCTCCGCCCCCTCCTCCGTACAGGACGGCAGCTAGCCCCTCTCTCTCCTCTGACCCCCCCACCAGGGGTAAACCTCCTCCCCCGCCACCCCCTCCTCTCCGCCACGGACACCTCTCCTCCGGCATTCCGTGCTTGTGCGGTGAGTCGCGCCCCCCCCCCCAAGATGCACCCTCCCACCAATTAGTTCATCACGGGTCGATGTCCTACCAATTTGAATTCACAGTGATTTTAAATGGATTGGACGTCCAGCACCATCAATGGCAGCTAATGAGTTAACAAGAAAAATGCAAAAATATCCTTCATTATTATCACTTGTAGTGCAGAATCTAATTTACCCCATGAAACCAAATTTCTGGTGACTTGTGGTCATACAAAAACAAATAAATGAGTATCGATACTTTTGATAAACCTACCAATGGCATACAGCTCATTGGCCTGTAAAAGTTCATACAGTGTATCACAAAAGTGAGTCCATCACTTGCATTTCTGCAGACATTTAAGTATATCTTTTCATGAGACAACACTGACAAAATGACACTTTGACACAATGAAATGTAGTCTGTGTGCAGCCTATTTAATAGAGTTAATTTATTTGACCCTGAAAATAACTCAAAATATAGCCATTAATATCTAAACCCCTGGCAACACAATTAGTTACACCCCTTAAAAACTACGTACATCCCTAAATGTCCAAATTGAGTACTGCTTGTCATTTTCCCTCCAAAATGTCATGTGACTCATTACAGGAGTGCTGTCAGCATTGCTGCAGAGATTGAAGAGGTGGGGGGTCAGCCTGTTAGTGCTCAGACCATAAGCCGTACTCTACATCAAATTGGTGTGCATGGCTGTCACCCCAGGAGGAAGCCTCTTCTGAAGATGAGAAACGAGTCACATGACATTTTGGAGGGAAAATGACAAGCAGTACTTAATTTGGACATTTAGGATGTACGTAGTTTCTAAGGGGTGTACTCACTTTTGTTGCCAGGAGTTTAGATATTAATGGCTATATTTTCGAGTTATTTTGAGGGGAAAATAAATAAACTCTGTTATATCAGCTGCACACAGACTACTTTTCATTCTGTCAAAGTGTCATTTTGTCAGTGTTGTCCCATGAAAAGGTACAGTGGGGAGAACAAGTATTTGATACACTGCCAAAGGGTTTTCCCATTGACTGTGTATCAAATACTTGTTCTCTCCACTGTATACTTCAATATGTGCAGAAATGTGAAGGGTGTACTCACTTTTGTGATACACTGTATATATGCCCCACTGGACTATAAACTGCAGGGTTTAAAGTAGCGGCTTATAGTCTGACAATTACCGTAGTTGGACACCTTGACGTGAATGTGCTTTGTTTGTTTTGCTGCAGACGACTTTGAGTCGAAATATTTGTTCCATCCACTGGACGACTTTCCTCCTCCGGACGAGTATCGCCACTTCGCCAAGATCTACCCAAGCAAAGCTTACTCAGGTGAGGACAACCCAAGCAATAAGGCACAGCGCCAACTAACTCTTTTGTGTGTGTTTTTGTGCGTGTCAGTCGTGCGAGGGGCCCCTCCGCTGCCCCCGGTGGGCAGGTGAACTCTGCGCCGCGCTCTGACGACATCGGTAGGAAGACGAGCTACTGGAGCTGAACCACAGATTTCATGTCACTGCCTGGCGTTTTAACGTTGTCACATGGCTGGGCTAACATGGCCATTTTTCTCTTTGACTTGTCGTCCTTGCTCCGGTTTTTCGTTCATGGCAAACTTGTGGATGCTCGTTTCCTTGTGGCGGTGGTAACATGACATGTCAAGCTGTACTTTTGCTGTAATCCTCATACCAATGAATTGCTCGGAGGCTCATTCAAGTGAAAGTCAATTACGTCTGCGTCGCGCTCACTAATTACATCCTTACTTGCATCCTTACTAGGTTTCAATATTTCAATTGGTTCTTCTAGGACAAGTATTTGTGAAACGTGCTGACCAGTTGGGAGGCAACTGCAATGGTTTGCCGTTTTTATCTCATGTTGAGGGGCACCCAGTGAGGACAAGCACTGAAGCAAAAGGACAACAAGTGTGTATAATTTAACAAAACACAAACAATAAAATCTGTTACTCGCTAAAGTCTGTAAGTGTATTGTATGTATCCCCCCGGCTATTCTAGCTTTATTAGTATTGATTTGTGTGGTATGAAACTTACAAGGCTATCGAGAATAGTTTCTAATCACAATTAACTCGTTGGCTGTTACTGACAATGATAAATGAACCAAAATTGCTGTAAAACATTCTTTTTACATTGAACACACAATAACTGTCATATTACCATTTATAAAACGTAAACACATCAAAATACCTTCCTGCTCTTGTGACTGCTTAAATGTTCAAGTGTTGACAGCAATAGAATTGCAGCGATTGGTGACAAACGAACGAGATCTGCTTTTAAAAATGAACTGTTTTGAGATTCAATACACAGTAAATTTGACATGTTACTACAAACGACACTCAAACCAAGAAATCAGATCAATGTTTTAATTTAAAAATAAAACGTTTTCATTTTTTATAAAACAATTTCCTTAGAAATTATTTTTTATTTTAATTATTTATATGTTTTCATTAATTTTAACTGTATGTAATTATATTTTATATTAACCCTTTATGTGACAAGTGGCTATTTTTGGTCATAAAAAACCTGGTGTCCATTATAGTATGTGATATGCAATGCATATACTGGTCCTTCTAAAAAAAATTGCATATTGTGATAATGTTAATTATTTTCTGTAATGTACTGATAAACATTAGACTTTCTGTCAGGAAATGAAACAACCAGTATTCTATTCTAAGAACAGTTGCAAGGAGAAAAAGCTCACACTCAAGTCAGGAATTCCTTGAGTATCTGTTTTTTTCATTGTGCACCCCTTTTATTGACAATATCACTTAATAATACATGGTCACATGAATATGCAGAAAGTGAGTACATGGCGTTTAGTGATTGGTTCCTTAAATCAAACACGGTTTCCTGGGAAACAAATCAGCTCGAAAACCCTTATCTATCAAGGTATGCAACTCGGCCTTGGAGAGCAACAGACCCCAGTTTCCCCCTTAAATTAGGCATTGGCCAGATGCCTTGCTGACACTCCCTTCCCAGGAAAGCAAATTCCTTGCAGACGCAAGGCACAGTGTTAAAATCAGTTCACTTTAACATGATTATACATTCGTGCATTATATATTTTAGCTTGATTATACATTTTAATAAAACATTTTAAACCCATATATTTTCTCTCATTTTCATATAGTCTTTTAGATTCATTACACACAACTGAAGTAGTTCAAGCCTTTTATTGTTTTAATATGATTTTGGCAAAAAAGTCAAGAAAAACAGAAAATCCCTATCTCAAAAAATTGGCATATCATGAAAAGCTCTAAAGAAGGTACTAACCTAATCATCTGAATCAACGTATTAACTCAAAACCCCTGCAAAAGATTCCTGAGGCTTTTAAAAACTCTCAGCCTGGTTCATTGCTCAAAACCGCAATTATGGGCAAGACTGCCGACCTGACTGCTGTCCAGAAGGCCATCATTGACACCCTCAAGCAAGAGGCTAAGACACAGAAAGAAATTTCTGAGTGATGAGCGAATAGGCTGTTCCCAGCGTGCTCTATCAAGGCACCTCAGTGGGAAGGAAAAAATGTGGCAGGAAACGCACAACTAGAAGAGGTGACCGCACCCTAAGAAAGATGGTGGAGAACGGCCGAATCTAGACATTGAAGGACCTGCAGAAACAGTGGACTGAGTCTGGAGTAGAAGCATCCAGAGCCACCGTGCACAGGCGTGTGCTGGAAATGGGCTACAGGTGCCACATTCCCCAGGTCAAGCCACTTTTGAACCTGAAACAGCGGCAGAAGTGTCTGACCTGGGCTACAGAGAAGCAGCGCTGGATTGTTGCTCAATGGTCCAAAGTACTTTTTTCAGATGAAAGCAAATTTTGCATGTCATTCGGAAATCAAGGTGCCAGAGTTTGGAGGAAGACCGGGGTGAAGGAAATGCCAAAATGCCTGAAGTCCAGTATCAAGTACCCACAGTCAGTGATGGTCTGGGGTGCCATGTCAGCTGCTGGTGTTGGTCTACTGTCCTTTATCAAGGGCAGGGCCAATGCAGCCAACTATCAAGAGATTTGGAGGACTTCATGCTTCCATCTGCTGAAAAGCTTTATCGAGATGAAGATTTCATTTTTCAGCACGACCTGGCACCTGCTCACAGTGCCAAAACCACTGGTAAATTGTTTACTGACCATGGCATTACTGCGCTCAATTGGGCTGCCAACTCTCCTGACCTGAACCCCCATAGAGGCACAGCTGATATAATTAAGTGAAGGTTGATTTTTTTGTATTAAAAAAAACACTTTTTTTGTATTGGTCGGATGAAATCTGCTAATATTTTGAGATGGGGGTGTTTTTTGTTTTTTTTTTTTTTACTTTTTGCCAAAATCATCAATATTAAAACAATAAAAGGCTTGAACTACCTCAGTTGTGTGTAATGAATCTAAAATATATGAAAGCCTAATGTTTATTAGTACATTACAAAATAATTTATCACAATGTGCAAATTTTTTGAGAAGGACTAGTATGTGGACACCAGGTCTCAATTAATTATGAATAATTATTGTATTATTTATATATTTTCATGAATAATAAATTAATAAAAACAAGACTAATAAATTTGAAATGAGTGGAAACTGAAAAAAGCCCCAAAAACTAAAAATTAAATGTTATTACTCATCGCCTGCTATTGACAACGACAGAGGTCAAATTCATATAAACTGGGAGGGCAGATTGTGAATTATCATATAATGTACTTTTAGAATTAGGGAAATATTTTTAGTCACGAAAGTGGATATTTCAAAACAAAACTATACCTACAGAATTAGCTGAATGTTTCTTCAATACCTATTTAAAAAAAAAAAAAAAAACTATTTCCGTCTTTGACCACAAGAGGACGTACTCCATTTTACGTGGCAGTCTTCTGGCTCGCTTAGTTCCTTTTCTGTGTGACGTCACAGGAAGCCGCTGTCCCACGTGCGCAAACACACAGACGAAACGGTCCGGCCAGTGGTCGCTAAAAGAAAAACAAGCAAGACTTTTGACAGGTTTTTAGGGTGAAACATGGCGGCTGCCACCAAAAGGAGCGCACCCCCGCTCGACTCGGACGTCCCCGCGGAGGAGTCACGGGCGCGCCTGAGGAACGTCAAGCGTTTAGCGGCCTTGAGTGAGCAAGAGCCCGCCGTGCAACAGCTGGAGGAGTTCGTGTTTGGCCACGTGCACGTGACTCTGCAGGTAAGCGCGCACACGCTGGTCAATCGTCAAAAGCATTATAAAACTAAAATAGGCAGTTTCTGGAGAAATTACGCAAGGATGCATTACTCTCCCCTGAGTCACTTCCTGTAACTTTTCAGCCACTTCCTATGTACTTTGGGGGTGTTTGGGGTCACTTTCTTGGTAGCTCATTGACTGCCATTGACGGCGGTAGACGTCCAATCCATTTCGCCCCTCCCAGACAAAATGTTTTGTACGTCTAGCGCCGTCACTGGCATTGGACGAATAGCCAGTCCTCGCAGTTTAAATTATGTCTTATTTTTGTAAATTTGGGCAATGAGTTCATTTTGGGTACTTAGAGGTCACTTCCTGCACAGTTTAGGGCAGGGGCTCGGGAACCTATGGCTCGCGAGCCAGATCTGGCTTTTTTGACGGCTGCACCTGGCTCGCAAAAACATGAAAATTATCACCAGTTACTTTGCCAAGTACAGGCATGAAAATCTCTCACCTTTCGGCGAAATTCGCCGTTTTGAAGTCAAAAAGGGCGACCTACGTGAATTGCGTAGATCCGAGGAGAAATTCTTTTTGGGAGGGGGGGGGGGGTCGGGAGGTTTTATTTAATTATTATTATTATCATCATGTGATTAACTTATTACGTAAACTGAGCACTTAAGAACACAGTCAGCAAATCCTTCTAGATGCTTCGCTGACGAGAACCAATCATCGGCCCAAGCTGCGTTCCATTATTCCAAACGCGCGCACTCCTTACGCGTGTACATGGAGTGCTCGGAGAGCCTTCGGTTGCATTGCAAAGCTAAAAAGCAGGCCTTATCCACATCGGGGCAGACCAGAGCGCAGCATACACACTTGCCTGTATTTGCCAGCAGATTGAATTTGGTGAGTAATGGTTTCAATCGTTTTCACGTTTTGCGATATAAAAAAGTTACTGCCATTCGTTGCAGCTTGCGTTGAACACTGCCAGAGCTAGCCAAATCTCCCATGAAAAAAAAATAGCTCCCGTTAAATTGGCGTCAAGCTTGCGTATTTAACGGTAATATAAACGAAGAAACACACTGTTGAGTCAAATTAAGCGGCATTCTCTCGGATGGAAGGGGCGCCTCACATCGCTCTCGTCGTCCGCCGGAGACGCGTTATTTTCGGCTTGGATTTGAGCTGACGGCCGGTGTCGGCACAACAGCGGCCCGACGAGTGGTGGGAATGAGTCCTGCTTCTTAAAGCTTTTCAGAAATACAGGGATCCCTCGTTTTTCGCGGTTAATGGGGACCAGAACCCGCCGCAATAAGTGAAAACCGCGAAGTAGCCCCCCCCCCCCCCCCATTTTTTGTGCATGTTCAATGCATTTATTCAGATTTTACATTGGAAAAAAGATACATATATATATGACATGTTTTTTCACTTTTTTCACCAAAGTATCATTTATAAATGGTTTTCAAGCACTTCAAAATGTAAGAATTATGATAAGTTTTAAACATGTTACTGCCCCACCGAATTATTTTTAAACAAGAATAAAGTAGTTAGAAAATGCTTGGCTTTATTAAAAGCTTCATCGTGAGTCTACTCAAACCCTCTCAGGCTTTGGTAAACGGTGATTGGCACATGTGCAAAGTTTTTCCTTTTATATATATTTTTTTGTTTGAAGCAACTTATTTGATTGAATAATAAAGACACAAATGTCCTAGCCAAAATGTGGCCCAAACGCAAAACATTACTTAAATGGAAACATTTGTTTCAATCAAGAAAAATAGTTTTCAAATGCTTTTTTTGTCTCAAATTTATTATTGCAATCAAAAACTTTTTTTTTTATTGAAGCTACTTTTTGGGATTAAAAGTATATACTGTATTTTGATTGAAGCAACTTTGTTTTTGATAGAAGTAACTTTGTTTTTTGATTGAATAATAAAAACACAAATCTAACTCCATCGTTATTGAGTGAGAAAGAAATTAAGAAAGCTTTAAAACTAAAAGCCACCGGGGAGTCTGTTTGTTTTTTTAAATATTTATATTTCATTACATAGACATGCGTCGTAGGGAAGGGAGATTGAGGGATAAAAAAAAAAGGAGTTAGATGAGGCTGCTAAAGGCAGTGGATACCTCATCAGCTGGGTGAATAGCAGACCTGGTAAGAACAAGTTTGCAAGGATAGTCGGGTATTAAATCCAATTATAAACACAATTACAATGTTATTTTTCTATAAGATTTTTATGTCATTACTTTATTAATCATTAGGTGCTAGAGTTGTTAAGTATGGATAATAATGAAATAATAGTTTTAAGAAAACTGTGCTGTTGGTGGCTCAGTGACCATCTGATGTGGTTTGTTCTCAGATGAACAAGTTGAGGAAGGAAGTTTTGATGCAGAGGTTGAAGGAAGAAAAGAGGCAGACTGACTGAGTCACAGCCAGAAAGTGTTGATGACAGTTTTGATTTCTATTCACTGTTGCCCCCTCCCAATTAAAGTATGTCACAGTCGCAGCCAATTATTATCTAAAGCTGGTTAAAATTGAAGTTATGTTGTTTTAAGGTGTATTAAATACTTGTTCATGTGCCCCTTTTGATCTACGAGCACCCACCCCTCCACCGGTCTCTGCATGGCCCTGCTGAAACACAGTGTGGGTCGACAGAGCTCAATATTTTGTTGGGGTATACAATACAGTGTACTGGAATATATTTCCTCCACACCCTTCTCACCTTTTTAACCCCTGACCCATTTTCATGCCTGCAAGTAACTAATTACTCTTACATTCTGGTAACTGAGTTACTAACGCAATTACTTATTGGGAGAAGTCATTTGTAAATGTAATTAATTAGTTTTTTAAAGTAAGATTAACAACACTGATGTTAACTTTTTTAATGCTCCGACAAAACTCGCGCAATTCGAACTAGATATCATCAAATTGCAACCGAGATGTGCTACGTTAGATCCCCCCGAGTTCCATGCCATTGGCTGCGTGAGCCCAGGGTGATCATGGGACACGTAGTCCGTATACTACAACCGACTAGAAAGCCAGTTTGCTGTAATTTTAGTGGGAAAGTGGCAAACATACATGTCGTTGTGTCTATCTATGTATTTATTTAACAATCCCATTGGCATAGCAGTTGAGGCAGAAACTGTTCAAGTTGGGTCGCTGTATTTTGCTGTCGAAAATTGCGGCCGTGCGTGAAGTAAAACTTCCCTCGTTTTTAGTTTCGTTTTCCGCGTTTCTCAGCTAATTTTAGCAACCCTTTTGAGAAGATAGCAAAAAGAAAAAAAGTCGAGGAGTATCATACTTTTCAGCAGGAAGGGACAGAGAAATTTGCCTTTGTGGAGAGTTTTTGACGACTTTTCGGATACAGACAAGATAATTAAACGGAGTAAAGACATGCCTCTGTCGTCAAGTACTGTTCACGATCTGACCATCATGATATCAAATCAAATTGAGGCAACGCAAGTGAGGAACAAAATGCGGCACTGTTTTTTTCTCTCGCTTTGGATGAGTCAACAGGCGTAAGCAATTTATCCCAATTCAGCATGATTGCAAGGTTTTGACTATGAAAGGGACAACAAGAGGGGAGGATCTATTCAAGTGCTTCACTTAGTTCGCTAAAGAAAAAAAATCTACCGATGGATAAATTTATTTCGTTGTGCACTGATGGTGCTCCGTACGTGGTGGGGAAAAACAAGACTCGTGGCGCTTCGTGAACATGAAAAGAGACGCATCCTAAGTTTCTCAACGCCTGCATGAAGCTTAACCCCACCAAGTATCAACCAGACTACAAGGCCTTCAGCAAAACCATGCAGCACCAGAAGTCGCATTTATGGTAAGAAATACTTGTCATTGATTAGCAACAGTAAGCAATGTTATTTTAAAAAATTCAGAGACTTACCCAAACTCTTGTACTTTAAAAGTGTTGGAATTACATAAAAGCACACATTACATGTATTTTTAGTTTTAAACATATTGTATGGCTCTCACGGAATTACATTAAAAAAAAATGTGGTGTTCATGGCTCTCTCAGTCAAAAAAACTGTCATTATTAACTTAACTATGATATTAAATCTCTGTAGCGCTGCAACAATTAATTGATTAACTCGAGTAGTCAATTAGAAAAAAACTTTCGAATTAAATTTTGCTGCTTCGAGTACTCGTTTAATTAAAGTGGCGTTGTAATGATTTATTTTGACAGTGTTTGCATTTAGTTTTACTGATTTGGGTGGATACACTGCCCTCTAGTCTGCCTCATTTCACATGGCTGAATCCATCTGCTCCATATTAAGACCAACATAAGATAGATTTTTGTTTGAGCTAATGTTTTTTTTTTTTTTTTTTTTTTTTTTAATGCATTCGTGATTTAGTCTATAGGTATATTCAGCCGTTTTTTTGTGGGAATATGTGTCTGAACCATTTGTTAAGACCATTGTGAAAAAAGAAAAACATTAGCGTTTTAATAGCATTTAAGCTCGCGGACTTTTGCTATGTAAGTTAGCCAATTGTTCTTTTGTTGTACATAGATCCTTATTTATTTTTTTATACCGTTCGAGGCTCACCTCAGGTATTTTAATTTGTCATGTTCCTTATCCGATTACTCGATTATTCAAACTAACTAGTTCATCGATAAATCGACTACTAAAATAATCGATAGCTGCAGGCCTAAATCTCTGTTTCCCCCCACTTCATAGAGTAAGGTAGAGAGCCCCTTCAGTGCGTCGTTATCCAATCCATTCCACTTGTCATATAGAGAACATCCACATCACTGAAAATCGAGTCCGCGTTTTCCCTGTGACCTTGGTCGCAGTTGTTACCGCCGTCAGCGTGTGTACCTCTGACGCACACAGAGCAGAGCGTAAATAGATGGATGAAGGATGGACAAAAGAAGGTTTTTCAAGAAAGAGTATTTTTCAGCGCTGGTAGTAACAGTAGTTGGTAGCTGGTAGTTAGCTCCAGCCTCCAACTAACAGCAGAAAGTCTCATGTAATTAATAAACCAATGCTCCGTGTTTAACAAAGAAAAACCTGGCTTGCACACTAAACACAATCTCTGCGCACGTTTTACTTTTGTTGTTTTGCGGTCAAAGGTTACATCTCAGCTCTAAAATAATGCTGCTTACTTAGCTGCTGCTAGCTAGTTAGTCTGAAATGCATTGTGAAGGTCCTGGTTGTTTATAGAGTTAAGTGTGCACTCTTTTTACCACTATCTTTGTGGTGACTTCCTTCTGGAGCAACAGCAGTGTTTCTCACTTCACGCATAGATGAGTACAGGAGTGTATAAATATATATTAGTATGTTGGTATATATACCAGTGGGCGGGAGGGGGAGGAAAGTGTATGTATAAATGTGTAAGTATTTGTGTATGTTTGTGGTGGGGTTAGGGTGTTAGGCAAATTAGCTCAATGTATCTTGAAAGGTCATAAAAAGCCAGTCATGTCAATTGAAAAAGATGAGCTTCAGCATTAGAGTCACAACAGAGTGATAGACCGATTTGCCACCCTTAACTCATTTGCTCCCAGACACGTATAAATACGTTATATTTTTAAATGCTTCATTGTCCCAAAAACGTATTTATACGTCTTTTGTGTTATTTTTACAAGAAGCATCTATAGCTTGCGATCTATCTGGCAGTAGCGCATTTTGTAAGACTCGCAACCCGATTCAACAGCAATGAACGGCCAGGCAGCACGGTCAGAGTGCTGCCGGCATGATGCCATAGGAAACCTGGGAGGCCGGGCGCTGGGCGACTGAGCAAAACGAGTGGGACCCCCAGTGCAGCGGCTCGCCGAGCAGACCCTGCAGAGACGCAAAAATAATCCATCTTTGTGAGACAGACAACGATGAGGGAAATGTTTACTGGGCTGACGTGGCGACAACGGCGTCATCTCGGCGACAAAGCGTCATCTCTCAGTAGTCATTTGTAAATAAATTGTTACTTTGCTATCAAAACCTCTATTTCTCTGGTTGTTCATGGTATTTTGTAAAAGGAAAACATTATTCAGATGTTTGTCATGTAACCAATGCAAAAAATAGCTTTGTGAAATCAAACTTATGTTTGAAATGTATGCGTTTACAAAAAGCTCATTTTCTCCATTTTTTCCATCAGAAATTGGAAAATTGCTCAAACTAAGCTATTTTATAATGCTGATTTCTAAAGAATGGAAAAAGATATGAACTTACTTTTTTTTGCTGAAAGGAGAGAGAGTAATCTTTCTTTTGGTGGGTTCCATGTTTATATAGCAATAGAATAGAATTTTCTGTGGGCCTTGCAAAATCAGTCAAAATCCAGAAAAACGGCCGGGAGCGAAGGGCCTTGCTCTGGTGAAAATGGCTGGGAGTGAATTACGTAGGTAAAAACAGACAGCATTCTTTGATGCTTCCATCTACCAAGTAACTTGCAATTGTAGCCATTTTTTCCTGTTTTTCTACTGTATTAAAGAGATAGACTGAAACAACAACAACAATAATAGTAATAATAATAATGAATAAAGTATCAGTCTTTGTTAGCTGATTGTGAAGTTTTGTGCTTGTATGCTACGTTCACTTACATCCTGTTTATCTCCTGGGGGCTAAGCCCCTCACGTTCTTAAAACCTAGTGACACCCCCGATCTTAGGGCATTTCTGGTTAACTTCCTGTCGGTTTTAAGGCTTTTCTGGATCATTTTTTTTCCTTATTGGAAAGCATCCTCACAATTGTTTGTTGCCTGTGTTACATCAGGAGGAAAACGTAGAGGCGCTGCCACAGGTAGAAGAAGAAGAAGAAGTTTTGCTTCAATCAGACGATGAGGCAGAAGCACGTTTACGTCCTCCGCCAATCAAGAAAGCTGCTTGGACTGATGAAGATGATGACCTGGAAGAAGAGTAAGCACCAGAAGTTCGTTTAGCTTGTGGACAGCGGTAGATTTCCAAACCAGTTTAAATGGTCTGGAGGTCTACAGCCGTCATTGGCAGTGAATGAATCATTTGTGTGTTTATATGTGTGTTTCAAGGGTGGACATGAAGCATCCTTTTCGAAGTTACCTGATGCGAGGGGAAGCCGAGAGCAGCATGAGCAAGGAAAAACTCCGAAGCAGAATGAAAGACCAGTCAGTACACATACACTAGTAGTGGGAACCGCCGAATTCCCTATGATACGATTTGTGATGCAAGGCTCACGAGAACGATGATCTCATGATATGGCGATACAAGAATTATCAATACATTGGTCAGGAAATAATTTTACAAAAGAACTAATGAATTTATCACTCGTAGGCGTCCAATCAATTTGAAGTGGGAGGGATGGCAGCGAATGAACATTTGTTCATTCGCTGCCATCCCTCGTACTTCAAACATATTTGACGTCTAAGGCTGTCAGTGGCAGACAATGCCAGGCAATTACCGTAATTTTTGGACTATAAGCCACAACTTTTTTCCCTCTTTTGGAATCCTGCGGCTTATAGTCCAGTGCGCTTTATTTGTTGATTTGGGTTATAGCAGGGTACCCGCGGGTTATTAAAAGTATTAAAAAAGCATTGAATTTAGTTTTCCATTATTAAAGGTATTAAAAGTATTAAATTAGCTGTCATATGTCTGGAATTTTTTCACCGTGGTATTAATTTTGAAGAACACCTCAGTGCAACCTAAATTATATCCGTGACAAAGTTTTTTTTTTCTTCTTTTTTTAATCCATAACGAAGATGACGCGTAGAATTTTTACGATGCACTGCACTACAAATCATAATGCACCTCGTGCGTGCGCGCTGTTAGCATTATTAGCATCAACATCACAACAGCAGGCCATCGCACAGTGCTGTGTGCTAACGCAAGGAACTGCTCGGATGCCTTAGTTGTTATGTTCGACGAAAGCCTCAACAAGACAACCAAGTCCAAACTGTTGGACCAGCATGTGGGGTATTGGATCGGCGACCAAGTGGCATCCAGATACTTTGGGTCGCAGTTTATGGGTCATGCGAAGGCAGTGGACCTGCTTAACATTTCAAAGTAAGTTGCCAATTTCTCCAATTAAAATGTGTTAGATGCAATAATGTATTTCTGCACGGTTTGCCTTTCGAATGAATGTGAATTTCGTAGTTTTAACTCAAGAGCTAACCATGTTCAATGGGGTATTGGCAGGTGCCCTAGTCCTCAGATACACAACACGGTTGACACTATTATTGGAACGAGTGCAGGGTAACGTTGATCTGAATAACATGGCATGGTGATAGGCAAATTGTAATGTAGGTGATAGTAAAACACCTCCTGGTATATTGAAATGTTTTTCTTGATTGGATAAGAGTATGGATTTTCTCTATCTGATTAAAAGAAATGTCTTCAATAGCTAACAAAGAATTAACATGTCTTTTGTATACTTCTTGTAATGTGATTAGAAAAAAAATATTACCAAGGGAAATGGTCATGTGTAGCTTTTTTATTTTGTGGTAATTAATGGTAAAATACTGCCATTTAGTGGCTGTTTTTTAAACTTTCGCTGCCAATTGCACGATTTTCCTTGCCTGGTACACCAGACTCACCGCTCTTCCAGCTATTGAGTCTGGCCACCATTCACTTGGATACAATTTCCAGGGCGGAGCAAGCCACAGCAAACAGACAGCGGAGTGGACCAATCAGCGACGGGCAGACGTGACGTTAGTAAAATAGCGAGGGCAGGACGAGGGACTTACGCGCGGAAGTAGAGAGAAGAAGAAGAGAGCGGAGTTTATTCGACATGGCTAGCGCAAGACAGACTGTTGTCAATGACTCGTGTCGATGTGTTTTTGGTCATTTAAAACTGATTTTACCGTGGATTGGAACAAATTCTCGGCTCTCCCGTTCACCATCTGTGTTGTTGAAGAGACGACTTTCGACGCACAAGAGTGACGTTGCTCGTGAAGAACACATCACGCAAATAAACAAATCTGATTTGTCGATTGATTTTGTATCTGCTCGAAAGGCCGTAAATGGGATGGTTCCCAGACTATTTCTCTCAGTGTTTGAAAAATACAGGGAGAATAGTCTGGCAGAGCCAGGCAACGATTTTCCCAAGCACTTTACAGTTAAGGTGACCAACTTGACAATCACCAACCTACCACCTTGACTAGGTCCTCTTAAAAGGGAAACCTGTTGTATTGCAAATGTATTTGCTGAAGTTGCTTTACAAAAATAGTGTAAAATCCATTTTATCCTAGGGAAAGAAAATCTGAAGGACCTTATATTTAAATGTTTTTTAATTGTATCTTCAGTAAATGTGCATTCTTTTGTCAAACACACTTAGTAATTGAGGTTAAATTTGATGTTCAGTGCTTTATTTTTTTTTAATACGAATCAATATTATCTAAATAATGGGTGCAAGAAAAGTATTAATTTTCAGTTGAAATGGCATTAAAAAAGGTCTTGAAAGTCTTGAATTTAGAATTTATCAATCCTGGGGGGACCCTGTATAGGTAACACTTTATTTGACAGTGTGTCAAATAACATATTTTGACAACGTGTCATAAGACTGACATAAGACCATCATAATTATGACATGACATTATCATGGGCATTAATTAATGCTTATGACAGATGTCATTAAGTTTCACCCGGCAAATTATGTCACTAACTCCATCCATTCAAAAGGGAGATTATTTGCAGGATTACACAAAATGACATCTGTCATAAGCATTCATTAATGCTCACGGTAGTGTCATGTCATAATTAAGCCTGTCGCAATAGGCAATAATTCCATTTATCGCTCGGTAAATGAAAATGAAGGCGGTAATTTTTCCGCTGCGATTTATCGCTTCGCGTGCTCATGCGTGCGCCAGACGTGCTGTTAAAAAAAATGAGCAAAAAATAGCACCAAAGCCAATCCGTTCCCATTATAACCTATTGTTTAGCGTATACTGGCCGTGTCAGTGCTCCGGATTGACTGCGGACTATCTCCGGCGTGCCACAGCCCGCCGGTTGGTTTAGGCTATTTTCTATATTTGAAGGAGACGCATCCATCAAAACCAGGCCTGGCGTCAACAGCCTCGTTGCTTATTCAGAGCGAACATGGACGAAGAACGCTCCATTATGGAGGTGGAAAGTCACAAAGTGATTTATGATGCAGCAGATCATCATAAGGACAACAGTAAAAAAGAAGCTGTATGGTGTCCTATTATGTGTGTTTTTCTGGCAATGATATCAAACACATGGCGTGCTAACAACTTTGTTTTTTATTAGCACACGGCGCTAACAACACTTCCTAAACCTCTGGCTCTCGGCAGGCTTTCTCTCACTGCCACGTCACATGAACAAAACATCATCACCGTTGTGTGCGCTTCAGGGTGCCTCGGAAAACATCCGATCAGAACATTACACATGGAACACCATGGCAAAAGCTACGAGGGGAAAAGTTTTCATTTGCGAAATGCTTAAGTTATTAAGTGCAATTTTATTTTTTTCTTGAAAAAAATATATATATTCTGTGTTTCTCTGCGGTATTAATATCGTTGTCTTTTACTTAAGCGGCATGGTCTATTGTTTTTAATTGTGATTTCTTAAGTATTTTTGAATTTAAGAGTAAACATTTATCGCGTTTAAATTGGTGTACTTGATCTATTAATATATACATACTGTATTCTCACTGAGTTATTGTAAATTGGTTTTAAAAAATGGGGGGGTGCACAATAATGTCGCATATCACAATAATTTATTAGATAAATTATCGCACACCAAAATTTGTTATCGCGACAGGCCTAGTCATAATTATGATAGTCTTATGACAGACTTATGACGCCACTGTCAACTAAAGTGGCAAAAAATTCCATAATTAGCAATGACTGAAACAACTAGTGCTGCAACGATTAAAAGATTAATTCGAGTATTCGATTAGAAAAAAATAACAAAATATTCAAATTAAATTTTGTTGCCTCGAGTATTTGTTTAATTAAAGTGCCGTTGCAATGGTTTATTTTGAAAGTGTTTGCATTTAGTTTTACTTATTAGGGTGGATACACTGCCCTCTGATTTGCCTCTTTTCACATAGCTGAATCCAACTGCTCCCTGTTAAGACCAACGTAAGCTAAGTTTTTGTTTGAGCTAATGTTTTTTAATGCATTCATAATTTAGTTTATAGGTATATTTAGCCGTTTTTTTTTGTGGAAATATGTGTCTGAACCATTTGTTTAGAGCATTGTAAAAACAACTTTTGCAATTTATAGCATTTAAGCTAGCGGACTTTTTCTATGTAAGTTAGCCAATTGTTCTATGGTTTTACATAGATCCTCATTTTAAAAAAAAATAAATTTATACCAATTGAGGCTCAGCTCAGGTATTTTAATTTTTCATGTTCCTTATCCGATTATTCGAACTAACTAGTCCATTGATTAATCGACTCCTAAAATATTTGATAGCTGCAGCCCTAGAAACAACTAGAACAGTAACCGAAGAAATAATTAGCGCAGAACATGAATTTTGATTTATTTACATCTGTAGCGCTGCAATATATATTATATATATTAGTGTGTGTATATAATATATATATATATATATATATATATATATATATATATATATATATATGCTAAGAGCCATGTTAACTGCAGGCGGCAGCCGAGGTTGACTGTCTCCCCCAAGAAAACAGGGATGGCCAAATTGAAGCTTTTTGAAGCAATGAAGCTTTGCAGCCAATTAGGTCAAAGCTTCATTGTGGTTCATTTGGTCTTATGACAGTCTTATGATGCCGCTGTCAAAGTGTTGCTGGATAATCTTTTGGTATAAATATCTCATAATACAATGAGGAGAACTGTGGTTTATAGTCCAGTTGGGCTTATCTATGAAAAAATGACGTTTTCGTGTCAAATCTGGTGGGTGACGTCTTATGGTCAGGTGCGCCTTGTTGTGCAAAACTTACAGGTACCTAAATTTTGGGGCATTTCACATTATTTCCTGTTGTTTTTCAGTCACTTCATTTTCCTTTTGGGGCATTTACAGGTCACTTTCTGTTGATTTTGTTGCATTTACGGGTCACTTGCTGTTGATTTTAGGTTACTGACAAGGAAGTGACTCAAGAATGTCCCCAAAATGAATAGGAATTAACCTGTAAATGCCCTAAAATGAACAGAAAGTAAATGCCCACAAAAGACTGTGATTCTCTGCTTTCAGTGCCATTGACAGAGCTAGATGTCCAATCCAGTCAAAATTAATTGGAGGTCTAGCAACGTCAATAGCAGGTAGTGAGCTAACGTAGACATTATTCTTTTTTTTTTTTTTTTTTTTTTTTTTTTTTTTTTTTTTTTTTTTTGAAACGGTGACACCTTTTTAAAACTGCATATTAATTCTTGGTCGGAGCATATCGATAACCTTTTGGGCTAAAAAGTATTGCAATGTATCACCTTCTGGATATATTCCCACACCCCTAAAATACACAAATACTTTCAATGTGCATGCAATTCTGTCATACGGCCACGTGTGTATGTTTGTGTCAGGTTCGAGAAGGCCATGGGCGGAGTTCCGGCCTGGGCTGTCAGTGGTGGGAGGAAAGTTACCAAAGGTAAAAAGAAAAAGCTTGAAATGAATTGACAACTGTTTTGATAGTAGGTGAATCATTGTTGAGCTAAAAAAATTCCAAGTACTATTTTAAGCCTCTTGTTTAATCATTCCAAGTCATTGACGAGGACAGGAAAAACTGGTGTATGCCAGTAAGTGCGACATATTATATTCTTGGTTCCTAGAGGTTCAACAATGAATCGATTAATCGACAACTAACCGATTAACAAATTAATCTACAGCTATGTTGATGATAGATGAATCATTGTTGAGCTAAAAAAAAAATAAAAATCCAGTACTATTTTGAGTGAGCCTCTTATTTAATCATGGCAGTTATGGCAGAACAACTTATGGATTAGCAAATTAATCAACTATTTTGATAACCGATTAATCATTTAGGACCGTCTTCAACTTGTCTATATTCGTGAAATTATAACATATATAATTTCTCAGTTGTAAATGTTATCAGATTTCTTCATTATGTTTTTGTAAGTCAAAGTTGGATATGGACAAAAATCTACTTTTACTTTGGAACACAATTCACATTTTTGCCAATTTTTGGATATCTTACTGTCTAAACTAGCTTCTTAATAATGCTGCAACAGCTAATCAGTTAAATCAATAAATTAGTTGACAATGAATTTGATAATCGATACAGTTGAAGGAAACAATCAATTTTCTCTTCCTGCTACTTACAACGTGCTGAAAGAAACTTCAAGGTAAATTGTGAAAAAAGTGACATTTATCCAATTAATGATTTGATTAATCGTCCGATTAATCGATTACGAAAATAACCGTTAGCTGCAGCCCTATTGGTTTCCATTAACAACGATGGACGTGCGATAATTTGATCACTGTGAGTCAAAATGGGTTGGATACCTATAGCTGTCAATGGCAGCCAATGAGTTCATTGTAAAAATATATACGGTAAAAATATATTAAAAACATTTTTTGTGCCATTAAATAAATATATAAATTTTTTTGTCCTTTAATTTTTGGAACAATTTTAATCAAAAGGAAAACATTTGCTTTAATTAAAAATATTTTTTTTACATCTTTTAATTAGAAAATATATGATACAAGACCGTAAATAGCCACTTTTACATATTATATTTATTTATTAATAAACCTTTTTGTATTTTTATATTATTTCAATATTTTTTCGCCATTTACATTTTTAATTAAAAAGCAAAAAAGGAAAAATTGTGAGTATTTTTATGTATTTAAATTTTGTATTTGTTGTTTTAAAGAAGGATGGAATTTTTTAAATGTATACCGTATATTGAAAATGTATTAAAGGAATCAAAAGAAAAATACACATTATCTAATTTCTGCAATCATCAGTGAAATTAAATAATTATCTTTAAAATAAAGCAAAATGATCTGTTTTTGCACTGGGAAGCAATGTTATTTCTATAACAAAATAATTTATATATCATTAGCCGATAAGTCCCCTCATGGCAAAAATGATTAGTGATTAGTGGTTTGTGGCACCCTTAGTGTGCAATTTGTATGTAACATAAGGTACGTGTACCTTAGATGATGATGATGATGACGACGATGAGGAGGAAGCCGATGACCTGCTGAGGAGAACGGGAAACTTGGTGGCGTCTTCGGACGAATTGTCTAGCGGCATCCTCAGGGTTGGTACACCCGAATTCTTCCGTGGTTAGGACGACGTGATGTTGACGCCTTTTCATCACGCTGCTCTAGATGAAGAGGTGTCTCCACGCCAACGCAGCGCGCCCGTCTTCCGACAGCCTGACGTCGGTCCAGTTCCACCCGACGGCGCAGGTGGTCTTGACGGCCGGTTTGGACTGCTCGCTGTCGCTCTTCCAGGTGGACGGCAAGACCAACAGCAAGATCCAAAGCGTCCACCTGGACCGCTTCCCCGTCCACAAAGCTCGCTTCAGCCGCCAAGGCGACGCCGTCATCGCCACCAGCCTGAAGAACAAAATGTTCTACATGTATGACATGATGGAGGGATGCGTCACGCCTGTGCAACACGTAAGAGGTAAGTACGTCGCGCCGTCGCCAAAACATCACCGTAGCAATCAAGGGTGTGCTTACGCTCAGGTTTGCAAGAGGCCCGAGTGAAGGACTTCTGCGTGTGTCCCGAGGGGGGCGCTCTGCTGCTGACGGGAAGTCGGGGATACCTGCACAAGCTCACGCTCAAGGTGATTTGGCGCACGTTTAAAGCTAGAGTGGCGCGGCTCGTTAAAGGTTAACAATGACAGACGTCCAGTCCATTTGAACTAGGATGAATTCTCATGATTTACTTAGTGCATTAGTGGTGATAGACGTACAATCCATATGGACTGGCATACTAGATTTAAAAAGAACACAGTATTTTGTGGACTATCAAGCGCATCTAACAAATTTTACCAAAAATATTTGTTCATATATAAGCTGTATTGGACTGGTCTGAAAATTACAGTACATAAAATAGAAAACAAATATAGGGAAAACATTTTTTTAAATTTAATTTAAGATAATAATAATTGTTTATATATATATATATATATATATATATATATATATATATATATATACTTTTTTTCTTTATAGAATTAAAAAAAAAAAAGGAGTGAAATATTTGTTGTAGCGCTGCAAAGATTAATTAACTCGAGTAATTCGATTAGAAAAAAGATTCGAATTAAATTTTGCTGCTTCGAGTATTTGTTTAATTAAAGTGGTGTTGTATGTTTGCATTTAGTTTAATTGATTTGGGTGGATACACTGCCCTCTAGTTGCGACAGTGGATGTCATATCTCATTTCACATTGCTGAATACAACTGCTCCCTGCTAAGACCAACATAAGTTAAGTTTTTGTTTGAGCTAATGTTTTTTTTAAGGCATTTGTAATTTAGTTTATAAGTATATTTAGCTGTTTTTTGTGGGAATATGTGTTTGAACCTTTTGTTAAGAGCATTGGAAAATAAAGGTTACCATTTTATAGCTTTTAATCTAGCGGGCTTTTGCTATGTAAGTTAGCCAATTGTTCTTTTGTTGTACTTAGTAGGGATGTCCCGATCCAGGTTTTTGCACTTCCGATCCGATACCGATATAGTTTTGCACTTCCGATCCGATACTGGCCGATACCGATACCGACCTATCTGAGCATGTGTTAGTTATTTAGCCTCCTTACTTAGTTGTCAGACTCATGTTGAAAAAGGTTTTAGTACCCTTGATAACAAGTAGCCAGCTGAAGTAGATGAGTTTGAATAACACACAATGGTTGGTAACAAGAAACTGACCTGTTTATTCAGTGACAAACACAAAACATTCGTCGTGCAAATAATATTGTTAACTGTCTTAAAAAAAAGCAAAACACACCAACAACCTCGGTGGAAAATCCAACAAATCCCCCAAGCTATTAGATGCTTTTAATGTTTCGTGCATTAGTTACAAAAACTGTATAAAAAGCCTCTCAGGTTTAAATAAACGACTATTTCAGTATTAAGTTAACATTTTAAAACAGTAAATAAAATACTCAACTCCCCATTCTGTATCAGCAGAATCAACTGTTAAAGTTGTTAAAATTGCTCCCGTTATTCCATAATTTCCCTTCTGTCTACTTTCGACATGTGAAAGTTTTAAAACCGTTTTGAAGATAGATTCAAGTCAAGATTTGGCCGATTTAGGAGTATTTTAGATAAAAAGTTAATTAGGTTCGCTTGGAAGGTTCACAACAGCCTACTAGGGAAGTCTTCTGCTTGAAGATGGCGGCTGTTTACTAACTTATCTGGTTTTCAATACTTAAATGTTGCTAACGCAGTGGAGTCTGTCGTGTAGCATCTGGTTCTATATACATATGATATCTATTATCTCCAGTAAAACGACGTTGACGTAGGTTGTTGCGGCTGTTAGCAAAAGTCAGGTATTCTTGTGTTTTTTATCCAGCGGCATGAGTTGAGCTAAAGCCGTGAGTTGAGCATTGGCATGACTTGGGTCTAAGACAAGTTATGTTTACTTTCGGGACGCAATGCGTCCCGAAAGTACAGCTTTACCACTACGCTTGACTTTATTGTGGCATATGTTGCTCTCTGCCTCTTCGTCTTTGTCGTCCTTTAAAGTGAAATAATCCCACACAGCTGACATTTTTACCGATAAAGTCTCTCGGTAAATTGGGAGACGGTAATGTAAATGTAGTGTGTTGAAGGTGTGCCGTAAAATGCGGACCGGATTTTAGGGAAACCGAACCAAAAACTGAAATGGATTATGTAAGTCGGTGCTCTGGAAAACCCGGACCGGACTTTTTTTTTTTTTTTTAAACTGGATCGGAAGTCTGGATCGGAATTTTTCCCGTGTTCCGATCTGATACCGATGCGCATTTTTTTGCCCATATCGGCGTCCGATCCGATCCAAATATCGGATCGGGACATCTCTAGTACTTAGATCCCCATTTATTCATTTTTTTATACCGTTTGAGGTTCAGCTCAGGTATTTTACTTTTCCATGTTTCTTATCCCATTCCTCGATTATTTGAACAAAGAGTTCATCGATTAATCGACTACTAAAATAATCGATAGCTGCAGCCCTAATTTGTTGCTTCCTTTGTTCGGGTCTTGATACTGGTAATATTCCATATTTACTGTTTGATTGATTTAAAAAAAGGCAAAATTTTCGATCAATTCTATCATCGTCAGTGGAAACCAATTCATTAATATATTAATGACGTAAAAGCTACTTGAGGTTTTTGCTCTGTTTCATTAGTTTTGAGTTTTACAATATGTGTTTTGTAAGTTCCTGTGTGGCCAATGTAAAACCAGTTCATCTCTTAACTTCAACTGCAGCTAATAAGTTCATGTACATATTTCAGACCAAAGAAGTGGTGAGCAGCATGAAGATGAACAGCGAGGTGACAGACGTGGCTCTGAGCGCCGACGGCAGCAAAGTGTTCGCTCACTCAGGCAAGCTGACCCATCGCCCGCCGACATCATCAATTACATAATGACGTAACGCTGTGACCTCAGAGGACGGTGAGGTGTACATATGGGACGCGCGGAGCAGTCGCTGCCTCAGCAAGTTTTCAGACGACGGCTGCGTGGCTGGCACGGCCATTGCCGTGTCACCCGACGGACGCTACGTGGCGTGCGGGTGAGATGCGTGCACCTTTTGCTTTTAACAAACACCGACGCGTGCCTCATCACGCTCTGTTTTCCGGCTTCAGTTCCCGGGCAGGTGTGGTCAACCTGTACCGTCAGGAGGCGTGTCTTAACTCGGCCAATCCCCAGCCCCTGAAAGCCATCATGAACCTGCTGACCCCCGCCACAGCTCTCACCTTTAACCCCAGCTCAGAGATTCTAGCCATCGCATCGCGACACCAGGACGAGGCTGTCAAACTTGTAAGTCTTGCAGGCAGCATTGACGTCGGCACATCAAAAGTGCTGACAAAATGTCGCCGTGATGTCATCAGGTTCACCTTGCCAGCACCAGCGTCTTCTCGAACTTTCCGATTTCTAAGAGGAAGGTGGTGTACCGGACTTCCTGTATGGACTTCTCCCCTCATGGCGGCTTTTTCTCATTGGCCAACAACAAAGGACATGCCCCTCTCTTCAGGTTAGAAAACTAAACAAAAAGATGCTAACATAAATCATTTACTGCCATTGACGGTGATAAACGTCAAATTTAATTTAACTGAGGTGGCTGACATTGTATTATCATGTTGCAGTGGCATTGGCGGCGATAGACGTCTAATCCATTTTAAAAAGGATTAGACGTCTCTCGCCGTTAGTGGCAGCCATGGAGTTAATTTATGAAATAACATTAAATAATTTAGAACAGTAGTTGTAGGATTGTTAAAGGGATCCATGGATAGAAAGACTTGTAGTTCTCAAAAGATAAATGTTAGTACAAGTTACTATAATTTGATTTGAAACCCTTCTGATGGTTTCGTTTTATACAATTTGTAAAATTATTTTAACTTTTAGGTCGCCATTGTTGTTGACATCGCAGGGCGGTGACGTCACAGGGCCACGCTGCCAGAAATCCACCTGTCAATCTTTTAAAAAAAAAAAAAAAAATGTCATTCTTTAATTATGTAAGATAGTGATTTAAATACGCCACAAGGTGTCAATGGCGAGTTTTACATTAATTAGGGATCAAGCCAATGAGTGCTTTTTTTCCCCTTGCTTAATTCACAGTGTGAGAGAGAAAGGAGAGTGGACACAGGCATTCAGATTCGCGGTTCGGACCGCGCCGTTTATTGGCATAAGCTTCGGCAACTCCTTCACAACACACATAAGGATCATATAGTGAAAATACTACAAAACTAATCATCATATCTCTCAAAAAATGTCACCAAGAAGAAAAGTGCTCCAATCTGGATTACCGAGGCCCTATTCTCACACGGTTAACAAAAAAATGCAAGCAGAACTGGCATTCAGAATCAAAATAGATGCGCAAAATACACATAAAACTTACTCAGACTTTGGTCAAACTATATTTAAACATTTTAGCAACTCCTTTAGCCCAACAAATACACTGGATGGCAATATTTAGTCATAATGCACTAATTATGATGCTCGGAGCCATTTTCAGGAGTCTTGTGAAGACAACACTCAAATGAACGTGAATCACAAGAGACCCAGTCAAAAAAAAAAAAAAAACAATAAAAAACGGAGCTACGGCGTCAGTCGAGGGACAAAACGCACTCATTGGCTTGATGTCTTATTGATGTAAAACTCACCATTGATTGACACCTTGTGGTGTATATAAATCACTACCTTACATAGTTAATGACTGTGCAGTACGGCAGCGTGGCCCTGTGACGTCACCGCTAGGGGTGTGGAAAATAATGGATACGGATTGTGGTCGAGATAAAAAGGTGCGCAACGCGAGTGTATCGATTCATTCAGTCTACATCAGTGAAAAGACGGCGTAAAATCAAGATGCATTTGTTCATTGTGTGTTATATCGGTAATCTTCAACGTTGTATCGATATTTTCCACGTTGTACTGCATTCTGTCCTTTTTTCCGTGGTGTCTTGAATGCACCATCAGCTAGTGCTACAAGTTAACAAGGCGAAGGGGAGCAGCAGTGGCGCTGAAGCGGATCAGATTTTAAATGCACCCTCAAAGTTCAAATCCGTTGTTTGGCAGTAGTGTGGATTTTATAAGAAAGATTGCCGATTTGACAAGACTCACGTTATGTGTCAAGAATGCCGCGCTTCTAAACCTTACAACGCCAGCACAACAAACATGGAAACTCACTTGAAGAGAAAGCATGGCATCGACGTCGCGAAAATGACAAAGCAGGGGGCTAACAACAAGACTTGCGAGAAGGACGAGAAAATAACTGATTATTATGGCAAGAACAGTAAAGCTACTACCTTTCCAGCGAGCTCTACCTGTGCTAAAGAGATAACTGAGGCCATTCCATTTTTCATCTGCAAGGACATCCAGCCTTATAATATTGAAGGAGAAGGCTTCAAGTATCTCATGAAGGTATTAGAACCCAGATACAAAATACCAGATAGGTCGACTTTCACAGAAGCTCTGTATAAAAAAAGTAAAAACGGAGATAACTGCGTCACTGCGCAATGCTGACAGTTGCATTTACAGCTGATGGCTGGACGTCATGCGCCACTCGATCATACATGACAGTGACGGCACACTACAGGGTGACCCAAAAAAAAGTTTACACTGCCATAATACAACTTAAATGCCATGTTTATTCAGCTTAGAATTAGAATTTTGTCACAAATTATACATTATTCTAAAGAACATGTACAGTACTCTATTTTTCAATGTGTCCTCCCTTAAGTGTCACAACAGCCTCCAGGCGCCTGCGGAATGCTTGACAGGTCTTCTTTATGTAGGATGCTGTCATCTTTTCCCCAAGATCTAACAATGGACCTCTCCAAGGCTGCCACAGAAGTTTGTGGCTTCTTACAGGCACTGTCCTCCACAGTTGCCCATATGCTATAATCCAGGGGATTGAGATCTGGACTCTGGGGTGGCCACATATCACCTTGTCAATCAAGTTTTTGGTCCGCACAGATCGGGTTTTCCAGACCCAGGTTTTCGTGAGGCTGTTTCAGTATCTTTCAGCTTCTTTTTAACTTTGTAGACTGCACATCTGGATATTCTCAGATTTGCTGCAATCTCAGTAGGTGTCAGACCGGCACGCAGCAATTCAGGTACAGCTAAAGTTTTCTTCATTTTCAGCAGAAGCACAGGAATTGTAGAGACGAGAGATTACCAGCTGCATTGAGTGACCTTAATGAATCACTTAAGCATGACAACCTATTTAGATAATATGTTTCAATGGCTTTTAAACAAGCAGTCAACTGAGTGTAAACTTTTTTTTGGGTCACCCTGTATATTGATAAGAAGTGTTATTTTTTATTATTATTTATTTTCATATTACTATTTGGCTGACACTGACAGGCATATATGGCCATTGTAAATAAAACAGAGTTCTCAGTTTACAGCAGATGAAGCAAGATGAGCAGATTTACAGCAGATGTCACTCACTGCTAAGTTGTTTGTATTCTTTTCACAAGCAGTTGTGGTTTGTTAAATTGTGAAAGGTCATTATTTGTTATTGTTTTTCATATTACTATTTGGGATATAGATGGATATTGCACTTAAGACACTCATTCCTCTGCCAAGTTGTTTGTGGTTTTCTTTGCACAAGCAGTTGTGTGTATTTCATAATAGGTTTTGTCCGGCAGACAGGGATGTAGACATTGCAAAATGTTACTTTAAGTCACTCATTGAGAGTGATTAATGTTACTGTAACGTTTACACATACAGCATCTTTAAGCTATCTCTGTTTTTTTCTCTTATATTAATAAACCAAAGCCTTATGTAACATACTTAATTGCCATCTTATTTTTTGTTTGTTTGCTTGCTTAGTGGATAAAATACGATATATCATTTTTGCTTCACACTGAATCGCATTTGATTGAACTAATTTATCAAAAAGCATCACAAACAGGTGTATCGCACTATGGAAGTGCATCACGTCGTATCAGGAACAGGTTGTCTTGTATCATATCAAATTGGGATGGAGGGTGAATCATATCGCATCGTATCGAAAACATGGATTAATCGTAAGTATCGTATCGGGCAGGCATTCAGTATCGCAAATTATATCGTATCGCTGGCAGGGCATCGAGATGCATATCTAATTGTCACAGTAATGGAGATCCACACCCCTAGTCACCGCCCTGCGACGTCAACAACAATGGCGAGCTACTAGTTAATTTTTCTCATTTAAAATTTTACAAAATTTATTAAAAGGAAAACATAATAGGGTTTTAATATCAAATATTATTACTCATACTCAGTGTTGTTAATAACGGCGTTACAATATAACGGCGCTACTAACGGCGTTATTTTTTTCAGCAATGAGTAATCTAATTAATTACTTTTCTGATCTTGGCAACGCCGTTACCGTTACTGAGGCGGGAAAGGCGTGCGTTACTATGCGTTACTAAGTTGGTTGAATAAAAAAAGTCTGAGAGAAACGGACTCACGGAGACGAGAGAGCAGAGCAGACGCCGTTGCAACCGCGATGCTAGGTGGCTCCAATAATACCTGACTGTAGCCATAGCTGACAAACTACGCCCACATGACACGGTAGATATCATATTATAGAACTAGATGCAAAAACACACAGCTGCATTGCCAACATGTTTTAAGGACTACATGCGTTAGTAAACAGCCGCCATCTTAAAGCAGTAGACCTCTCAGGAAGGCCCTGATGTAGAGATCCATCCTAGCGAACCTAAGTAACTTTTTTTTTATTTTTTATTTTTAAATCTAAAATGCTTCTAAATCGGCAAAATCTTAACTTAAATCTATCTTTAAATGATGAAACAGTTTTAAAACTTACACATGTTTAAAGTAGACAGAAGGGAACTAATGCAATAACGGGAGCAATTTTAACAACTTTAACGGTTGATTCACAACTTTAAATGACTTCCACACATAGCAAAGGTTACTAGCTAGTTATCGCAATACCCTTGTGTCTAGTTAAGTGGAGGGTAAAGAATTGGGCTAGGGCCAATTGTCCCCCAAATCCTTTAAACTTCACATTGTGTGACCTGTTTTTTTGTTTTGTTTTGTTTTTTTTTTTGTTTGTTTGTTTTTTTTTGAGAAAAAAAAAATCACTAGTTACTTTGCCAAGTAACTAATTACTCTTACATTCAGGTAACTGAGTTACTAACGCAATTACTTTTTGGGAGAAGTAATTTGTAACTGTAATTAATTACTATTTTAAAGTAAAATTAACAACACTGCATATACTGTATATAGATATAACTAGATGCAAAATGACAGACACGGCACTAAATGTGTTAGTAAACAGCCGCCATCTTAAAGCAGTAGACCTTTTATCACGGCTCTGTTGTAGAGAACCTTCCTAACGAACCTAAGTAACTTTTTATCTAAAATACTTCTAAATCGGCAAAATCTTGACTTCAATCTATCTATAAATGATGAAATAGTTTTAAAACTTTCATTTGTCGAAAGTAGAAAGAAGGGAACTAATGCAATAATGGGAGCAATTTTAACAACTTTTAACAGTTGATCCAGGGTGAAGGGTAAATTAGGGTTAAAAATTGGGCTCGGGCCAATTGTACCAAAAACCTTCACCAAAAAAAACTTCACATAGTGTGGCCAATGTTTTTTTATTTTTTTATTTTATTTTATTTTATTTTTTGAGGGAAAAAAAAGTAATTATCACCAATTACTTTGCCAAGTAACTAATTACTCTTACATTCAGGTAATTGAGTTACTAACATAATTACTTTTTGGGAGAAGTAATTTGTAACTATAATCAATTACTTTTTTTCAGTAAGATTAACAACACTGCTCATACTAACATTGATCTTTTAAGAACTACATGTCTTTTTATCTGTGGTTCCCTTTAACTTGTTTCTTCAATTTGAGTGTTTTAAGTGTTAATATGCCAAAGTTATTGTGTGATAAATGTTAAAATAGCTCATTTTTAGAGCACGTTACATCTATCGCCATCAATGACAGGCAATGAGTTAATGAGAATACATGTTGTTTCTTGACAAGTATGAATATGACTGGCAGTCAAACATGCCAAAATGCTGAGGAATCGCAATACGCCCACCATATTTACTGATATGCATAACTGACAAATGTGCCATGTGAGTAATTGGTCTGTCATTGTCTGTGTGTGCGTATGTGTGAGCAGGCTGCTGCACTACAAGAGTTTCTGAGGACCAAGAAGACCAAGAAATATAACCATCAAATAAACCTTTTTTGTCATTTTCATTGGCCTCCCTGTTGTTTCATTCAGCTAAGCTTAGCACAACAAATGGCAATGTATGTATACAGCATATACTTCGATCAGGACAGTTATATATAATATTCACATCTCAACCCTAGTTTATGTCATTGGCTGCCATTGACGGCATGAGATGTCCAATCGACTTTGACTGGGAGGGCGCCAATGGATTGGGCGTCTTGCGTCGTCAGTGGCTTTGAAAGATGAGCAGTCACAGCCAGTCCTCCCAGTCTAAATAAATTGGATTTCTGTTGTTGTCAATGGTGGGGAAAGAGTTAATATTAAATATTGTTTTATAAATTTTTAATAGCAAAAAGGGTATGTTATTCTTTATCATCTTCAGAATGTTATTGGGGGCCATAACCATAGTGTTTTTTTTTTTTTATCATTTAATTTTGTTTGAACATTTAACTGTTTTATTCATAAGAAAATATGGGAGGGGGGAAAACAATTTAAAAATGATATAATCACAATTAAGACCTGGCGTTCAGATACATGAACATCACATTTTGGGTCACGTAGGCCACACTTGTACTCTACTAATGTTAATATTGTGGACTACACCACCAAAAAGGTATTGTCTACATATTTGGACACAATGTGTTTACAGTATAAGGCCAATTTACCAAAAATAATCACTTGCCTGATAAAATGGTAATGTACTAAACCCTTGATTTTATTTTTTGAAGTTGCCTATTCGAGTTGTTAGGGATGTCTACAATGTCATTTCCTATCTATTTCTCTGTTATTTTTGGACAGATCCCAATGAAATATGGTAGGTATTCCAGAATCTGACAAGACCTTCATAGGCAAAGTGACTTAAAAAATGAAATACTAGCAGTTACAGTGAGAAGCAGAAGTATTTGCACTTGTTGTGACTTTGCGAGTTCACCCCTTTAGAAAATAGTAGAGGTCTGAAATTTCAATCATAGATGCAGTGCCACTTATAGAGACGTAATCTAAAAAAATAAATCCGGAACTCACATTGTATGATTTTTCAATAAATTGTAATTTACTGGGGTTCATAAGTATTTGTACTTCTGAGAAAATCAGTATCAATATTTAGTGCGGAAGCCTTTGTTTCCAATTATAGAGGTCATACGCTTTCTGTAATTCTTTACCAGGACTCCACGTATGGAAACAGGGATTTTGGCCCATTTCTCCACACTGATCTTCTCTAGATCTGTCAGATTTCGGGGCTGTCGTTGAGAAACACGAAGTTTCAACTCCATCCAAAGATTTTTTTTTTATTGGATTGAGGTCTGGAGACTGGCTAGGCCACTCCAGAACCCTGATATGCTTTTTACGCAGCCACTCCTTGGTCAGCTTGGCTGTGTGCTTCGGATCATTGTCATGTGGAAAGATCCAGCCAGGACTCATCTTCAAGTCTTTGACTAAGGGAAGAAAGTTGTGACTCAATCTGACGATACATTTCACTATTCATCCTCCGTTTTTATACAGTACAGTCGTCCTATCCTCTTTGCTGAAAAGCATCCTCAAAGCATGAGGTTTCCACCCCCATACTTCACAGTGGGGATGGTGTTCTTGGGGTTGCACTCATCTTTTTCCTCCACACATGACGACAAGTAAAGTTTGCACCCAAAGGTTCTACCTTGGTCTCATCTGACCAAATGACATTCTCCCACGACCCCTCTGCATCTATGAGATGGTCCCTGGGAAACTTCAGACGGCCCTTCACACGTACTGGCTTCAACAGTGGAACCTTCTGAGCAATGCATGATTTTTAAACCATTGCACCATAGTGTTTTACTGACAGTAGCCTTTGTAACTCTGCGTCCAGGTCTCTTCAGGTCATTTACCAGCGTCTACCGTGTTCTAGGCTGAGCCCTCACTTTTCTCATCATGAGTGATGCCCCGTGAGAAGAGATTTTAAATGAAGCCCCAGTCCGAGGTAGACTATCAGTCTGTTTAGCCTTTTCCATTTTCTAACAATTGCTGCGACTGTTGATTTATTTTAACCAAGCTGCATTCCAATTGTCCCATAGCCTTGTCCAACTTTGTGGAATTCAACAATTTTTTTCTCTGGTGTCTTTCGAAGTTCATGCCCATGGTAGTAGTTGGATTATGACTGCCTGTGGGGTGCTAAGGTGACAATAATAAGCTCAAAAGGGTGGTGGGTGAGTGGGTACTTATGGGGTAAAGCTCAAAATCTCAATTTTCTAGGGGAAGAAACATTTTGAACAGGAAGGCATTTAAAAATAAAAATTTTTAACTATTTTTACATTTTTTTAAACCGCAAAACCCTAACTGGAGGTGAGAGCATGAGAGAGCATAATTAAAGACACCATGATTTTAACGGGATATTATCGCGTACTTACCTCTCTTCGATCCGAAATCTCCATGTACCATGTATCACCAAGTGTCAAGACACAGATGTGAATGGCCACAGAATTTTTGACAGGATTTTATTGGTGAAACATGGTAATATAACAAGGGGCGCGATGCAGAAATCGCAGACATGAAGGAGTGTTCGAGATTTTCTTTTTCATATATTTACCCTTTTAAACTTTTTTTTTCTCTTTGTTTGGATCGATTATCATCTAAAATATTGGGGGAAATGCGACAGTAACAAAAAAAAAAAATACAATTAAGCGATTGTTATGAGGTAGATACCTGAGACCTATTTACAGACACTATTTTTTTCATTGTGACGTAATTTGTTTAAAAGTTTAAAATGTGCGAGTGAAAAATGTTTTAGTTGTTTTTTTTTTTGTTTGCTTTTTTAAAAACTAAATATTAGACATCAATTAATGATTCTAAGCTAAAAAAAAAAAAGATATCGAATAATAAATATAATTACATACCTTCTTTTTATGGCTGGGTTGAAACAAAAGCGGTTGTGCGACAACTGTAAACGGGGGTCTCCAGAGTAAAACAGACAAATTAAAAATAGTTTGGGGGCTTAATGTGCCATGAATCTGCTATGGCAGCATATAGACATATTGTTCTATCAAACACAACAGTTCTTTTTGCTTAAAATACAGCAGCATATTCTAAAGAGGGGTGCAAGAGCAGAAACTGCTTTTTCATTCTTGTGTTTTCCGACAAATATGCATAAATTGACCATCATTGTATTTTTTCTATTATGTTTTTTGACAATATAGATAAATTTTTTAATAAATACAACATTAGTACAAACTGAAAAAAATTAAATGAATAACAACAGAAATACACACCGGTTACGGTTTCATGTTTCGGTGCCTTTGACATTCGTTCAACCCCCCCCCCCCCCCCCCCCCCCGTAGGCCTTTGATAAAATAACAAAAAAAAATATCGTAATTTATGCATAAAAGGCTTCATTAATTGCAGACTCATTGGTGCCTGAAGGTTACAATTTAGCCAGTAGAGAGTATGCATACCCTTTGTAACCACTTTCTGCCTGTAGGAGCACACTAGTTTCTAATAATTTTTGGCCTACTACATTAATGGAATGACCCACATCAATTTGATGAAATTCTTTCCAATAGTTTCCGACTTCACGCAGATATGAAGAATGTTGAAAAATATGGCGGCGATTGACGCAAACGCAAACATGTGCCCTGACTACTTCGGCGAGGCCACGCCCCCTGACGTCATATTGAAACTGGCCGTACAGGTTGTACTGAGAGACAAGTGCCGAGAAACAGGTAAGAAAACTTTTGCCCATTTTCACCCTCTTTTCAAAACTCACAATGACTTGAGGTAGACTTGAAGACGAGTGAGCTTTTAATTGGGAAAGGAAGTGAAAAAAAACAAAAAAACAAAGGTCCAACGTGTGCTTTTGAAAGGTGTCGAGAACTCATCAATCTCAGCAAGAGGATACTACACGAGTGGCTCCGTAGTTTCACGCCGATAGTCGAACTAGAGTTTCTCTAAAATTTGAGTTTTTACTTCACTTTGACATAGTAAAACTTGTAACACTCGAATTAAAGAAGCACATCAATGACCTCCCTTCTGTTATATTGAGTTTAATATTATTTCATAAATATCTCATTGAATGCTAGCTTTTGAAGACAATAAATCCATTTTAACTGCATGGGACTCCCAGTCAAAACGGATTGGACGTCTATAGCCGTCAATGGCAATGAAACGTGACCATTCACTGCTAGTTGTAAAACATTATAAAAGTGTGTATATTTGTGGCTCCACCTTCTGCTCACGGGTAGTGGTGAGAATTGTGGATCACGTGACAGGAAGTAGGTATCTCCCTGTTAGCAGCACCTGAGGAATGGGGCGTCACCGTTGAAGGGCTTCCTGTTTCACTTGTTCTCTTGTGCGTTCTTTCCAGGGCAGGAGACAAGATGGCAGAAGCGGCGGTGCCAGCCGATCTCTTCACCGAGCAGGAACTTACCTGCTCCATCTGTCTGGACCTTTTCACTGATCCCGTCTCCACGCCGTGCGGGCACAACTTCTGCCAGGTACTGACATAGGTACACCTCCTTGGCTAGTGTCACCTGCGTTTAGCTTGTTAGCTCAGCATCAGTGGGTATGTTTCCATGCACTCAATAACCACTCTTGCAGTCGGCGTGATGTCACGATGACATCACCTCGCATAGCAACGTGTCGCCATTTTGAAAGGGGGGCACGCACAGGTAAACATCCGTAGACAAACGTCTGAAATTCATATATTTCAGCTGTGTTTTGTGTCTTTTTCTCATTAAAACATCTTAAACATGACTTATTATCAGGAGCCACTGCCGACAGACGCGAGGAGGCGATACAATTTAAAATTAGCGTGTAGTGGGCTGCAAATCAGCCCATACAAAGTCGCAGCTGATAGCTGGATAAACAATCCAAAGGAATTGCCTGCAGTGGAGTTCGGAAACATCTAGAACTATTTCATAAAGTCACCCAGTAAGTTGACCTTTATCAATTACGTGAAATATGTACTGTGTGGAACTAAGAAAACTGGAAGTATATACGGAGTAGAGATGTCCCGATCGATCGGCATCCCGATAGATCGGGTCCGATCACGTCATTTTCAAAGTATCGGAATCGACAAAAAAATGTCGCACATGCCTTTTTTTAATATATATATATTTTAAATAAATCGTTTTCTAATTGTATTTAATGTTACAGACATAATATGTTGCACTCATCCAGAGTCTTAAAGCTTAAGGTAGGGTTATCAAATTTATCCCGTTAACGGCGGTAATTAATTTTTTTTTTAAATTATCACGTTAAAATATTTAACGCAATTAATGCATACGCTGCACTGTCCACTCACGCATTGTCGGGTTCAATCTGTAATGGGGCCATTTTACCTATATATAGCGCTAAAAGGTAGCGTAAAATGAGTAGAGTGAAATTTGGCTGCCTTTGGAGCCTTTTTTTAATTGGTTAAATCCTTACAATCCCTCTCCTACGATTTGAAACATCGTGGGAAGCAATGTGGGGAAGAAAGGTAGTAGTTGATCTTTTCTTAACACCCTATGTTATTTCCCAACGCAGAGAAGATATATCAATTGGTACCACTACGCACAGTCATGGGTACACTTCCCATCATGCATTTGGGCTAAACAGATGGCTACAGTATCATTTACTGAAAGCTCAACAAATACACTAGATGGTAATATTTAGTCACAATATACAAAGTCACATTTATCCTTTAAGAATTACAAGTCTTTCTATCCGTGGATCCCTCTCACAGAAAGAATGTAAATAATGTAAATGCCATCTTGAGGATTTATTGTCATAATAAACAAATACAGTACTTTTGTACTGTATGTTGAATGTATATTCGTCCGAGGTGTAGTCATTTTTTTTCTTAATGCATTGCCAAAATGCATATGATCGGGAAAAATTATCGGGAATGATTGGAATTGAATCGGGAGCAAAAAAAAAAGCAATTGGATCGGGAAATATCGGAATCGGTAGGTATTCAAACTAAATCGATCGGGATCGATCGGGAGCAAAAAAACATGATCGGAACAACCCTAATACGGATTGATTATTTCTGCCGTAACCGGTAATTCGCATCCAAGCGTTATTTAGCCGTGAACACGTCACGGCAAAATAACCAATTCCCACCAGGCCAATAATATACCAATTGACCGATCAGAGCAGTTCACGGCAAAAGAAAAATAACGCTTTGCGAGTTGTCGGTTCCGGTAATAATAACCACTGCCTAGTCTATTGAATCCTAGCAGCTAATTGGGGCAACAACAACAAAAAAAATCGATTAAAGTTTACTCACCAGTAATAAAAAGTCGGCTGCAAATGTAAATGTGCCTGGTCCACGGAACCGTCTTCTTTTACTGTTCCTTGATTGATTGCTTTCAGCCAATTGCTTGTCCTTTTCTTCTCACGAGCAAGAATGAAGAATTTCAAATGCGGCTCCGAACTTTTCCTTGTGTTACAACCCGCAACACGGCAACTTTTAGTCATTCCGACGGAAAAAAGACAGCAAAGAAGACAAAAGTTTAACGCATTTGTACTACAATGCACGACAGAGCAACTGATTGGGACTCGTGTTTTGCCCCCATTTCAATATGGTGACTCTTTGTTGCATTTCAATATGGCGACGCCTTGTTGTGGCTGGTGACGCCATTAATGCCCGGATGTCCGACTGCGAGAATAGGCGGACTTTGACTTTTGGGGCAGGGGGGGCACAATATGTTGATGACCCCAAAACTCAGTGTCAGCAATAAAATTAACTTACAAGAAAGTTATAATAAGTTGAAAATAAGTGTTTTTTTGTTTCCCATTATTCTTTAAGAGAATTCTAAAATCAGGCTGCTTAGGTTATACTTTTCGCCAAGATCGTCATTCTTTGAATATGGTACGCCCACTGGTGTCGTGCCAATGTAGTTACCCTTGTCAGGGTGGAGCCACTGCACTGCACTGATTTGCTTTATTTCTGTGTTTTGGTGATGTAATTATCGACGAGGTTTTAAAACATGGCACATCCATCAAAAAAAAACAAAAAACTTTTTTTTTTTTTCTGTAGTATACCGTAACATGCGTACAATGTATCAGTGACTGTGTGTGGTTTAGGAATAGGGAGTTTTGCCACAAATCAAGCGCTCCCTTTCTGTGACCTAACGCTGAAGCGATGGCAGTATGCAGCACGGCTGGCTAGTAAAAAACAAGCATGGCATTGGTAGTGTGGGATTTTTTTCCAAGTTGTCAGTTGAAAAGGCTTCATTTGCAATTTGTAACAAATGCAAAGCCGAAGTTCCACGAGGAGGGAAAAAGGTGTCGAGCTACAACACATCCAACTTAATAAGCCACTTAAAACATCACCATCGCTTTGATTGTGTTTTAAAATTCACTCAAATTATATTTATTTGAAAAAAATTCATTTGGGCACTTTATTTGATGTTGAAACTGTTGTTTTTCTTTGTTTTGTTCATTATAATAATGTTCATGTAATCATGAAAAATCTGGTTAGGTCAAAGGCAAATCTATGCTGAATCTACCACTAGTATTTTTGACCGAATGGTAGGGTCCATTTTATCCTTACAACATATGGTTAGACAACATAAATTAGCAATATATTTGAATTCTTTAAGGTTGCTTAAAAGTTGGTGGGGACAATTTGAGCATCCTGAAAAGTTGCTAATGTTAAGTCCATACCGTCCCTATGCAAACTTACACCCTTGCCTGGTAGCCTGCCTTTCTTCCCCCTTTTCAGATAAAACTTTTTGTCCCTTATTGCTCTCGCATGCTTGCAGAATCCGCGCGAAAACGTACGCATTGACTTCCGTCTTTACAATGAATAGGGAAAGGGGGAAGTGACGTATGCCATAAAGCAGTCAGCACATTTATAGTTTTTTTGTGTGGCAGGGTTCCTGCCACCCTCCTCAGAGTTAATTAGTGCCGGTGAAATCAATACAGACCCCCTCAAGATATAAAAGAGGTGTCATTCAACTAGTTGTCAGTCGACATATTACCACAAATTAGGGGTGCACGATATCCATTTTTTAAAACCGTTACCGATACTGACAACTTCCTGCTCTTCAAGCTGATACCGATACGATAACCGATAATACAGTGGGGAGAACAAGTATTTGATACACTGCCAATGGGATTTCCCATTGGCAGTGTATCAAATACTTGTTCTCCCCACTTTATATATATAACTTTTAAATGCATATTCACCTGAGTTTTTGAAAACCTGGAGACATGAAAATCACTCACCTTTGGGCGAAATTCACCGTTTTGAAGTCAAAAACTGTGACCTACGTGAATTGTGTAGATCCGAGGAGAAAATTTTTAGGGTGGGGGGTCATAATTCCATCTAACTAACGACATGTTTTATTGAAGTTGCTAAGCCTGTCGCAATATGCAATGAGTCCATTTATCGCATGGTAAATAAAAATGAGTGCGGTAATTTTCACGGCTGCATTTTATCACCGCGTGCGTGCGTGCATACATTTGTGCGTGCGTGTAGATGACATATGAGACTCCAGTTGTTGTGTCCAGATGTTTATTGGTCAACAAGACGCCGTAGAGTTACAATTTACACATACAAAATAAGGAAACACATCTATATTAAACACTGTAAACTAGGGCTGCAGCTATCGATTATTTTAGTAATCGATTAATCGATGAACTAGTTAGTTCGAATAATCGAGTAATTGAATAAGGAACATGAAAAATTTAAATACCTGAGCTGAGCCTCAAACGGTATAATTTTTTTTAAAATGAGGATTTATGCACAACAAAAAAAACTATTGGCTAACTTACATTGCAAAAGTCCACTAGCTTAAACGCTATAAAATGCTACGTTTTTTAAAAAAAAAAATTATAATGCTCTTAACAAATGGTTCAGACACATATTCCGTCAAAAACGACTAAATATACCTATAAACTAAATTACGAATGCATTAAAAAACATTAGGTCAAATAAAACTTGGTTTACGTTGGTCTTAACAGGGAGCAGTTGGATTCAGCCATGTGAAACGAGGCAGACCAGAGGGCAGTGTATTGACCCTAATCAATAAAACTAAATGCAAACACTTTCCAAATGAACCATTACAACGCTACTTTAGTTAAACGAATACTCGAAGCAACAAAATTTAATTCGAATATTTTTTTCTAACTGAATACTTGAGTTAATTGATTAATTGTTGCAGCACTACTGTAAACGTTAGCATTGCTGCATTGAGACTAATGGGGGAAAAAGACTACCTACTATAGCCTGCTATAAAACATTGGCAGTCTTTTCCGAAACGCAAACTTGCGGTTAAAAGGTGACACTTCAAACATGAAAAATTGCTGGTTAACAGCATTTGCAAATGAAAAAATATATTGGCGACACAACAAGCAATGACGAAAAGTGCTTTTTGCAGCGTGTAAAGTTGTTAGCAGTTTAGCGAACGTACTTCCGGTGAACAATTCAAAATAAAAGCATGCCACGTTTGCCATATAAATAACGATTTCTGGAGTTAATCCCACATACTTTAGAATTAATACTATAATATGTAAATGTTATAATACTACAGAAATCAGATTCTACACTAAGAATAACTTTAAAATAACACCCTTTTTAAAAAATATGATTGGCAATGAATAATATAATTATTATATTACTATTATATGTAGTAGTGATATCAGGGGTCGCGTTAACCGAATATTTTCCGTCGTTGACCGTTTTTTTAAAACGGTGACGGAAAAAACTGAAGTCCATCTGTCATTTTGACAGGTTGCAATTCACACCCCAGACCACAGGGTGGCGAGTGAGCATATTAATTAGATATTGTCTCTCTTGATGCATGACGTCGTTGGCCTTACTCGGAAAAATGTTAAGGCAACTGAGTGTCCGAAGTTTCTTCAAAAAGCCCCAAAAGGACGATGGTGTTGATAAAAGAGGTGAAAAAAGAGGGACTGATACAGTGGAGGATGAAGGACAAACAAGCAATCAGCCCTCGGCAACTACTGAGCGAGCAAGCGGTAGCAAGGAGGTCAGGAGGGAGTACAGTGTGGTCGCAGAGCGCGGATTAAGCCACCAGAACAACATCAAAACGGCCATGAGAAGTCGTCTGTCCGAGGCAAAAGTCCAAAACCTCATGACAATAGCCTCTGCAGCAATCCCACTTGAGACATTTGATTATGCACAAGCGGGCACGCAATTCAAGTCCATGCGCACCAGGAGGAAGCTGTGGGACTGCGTTCAGGCCACAGCAGGTGAACTGTTAATTTCATTGTTCCATATGTAGCCTACCTACTGGGGCCACAGTCAGCTGTTTTTGTCACTGCGGAGAAAAAGTTACATATTCATCTGCTTGATGGGTGATGGCACGGTGTGGATTCTCTGTTAAGCTTGTTCGGACAGAATATTAAATAAAAATGAATGAAAACTAAATACTATTGAATATGTCATTATTATCATTTTTAAAATTTAAGTGACGGGTAAAAATAGATTATGACCGGATTTTTATGACCCTGTCAGTCAAAATGACAGACAATGAAAAAGTCTAGCGCAACCTCTGAGTAATATACTATAATAATAATGCTAGATGTTTTTTTAAGAATTGTTTTGAAACATGTTGGAAAGTCGAAGTCAGTGTTCTGAATCTGTTTACATTCCATTCTTTTGCACTAGTAAATGCTATCAGCTAAGTCTGCACAATATATCGTTTGAACACCGCCATCTCAACGTGCGCATGCGTAATAGTCACGTCGCAGGACGTGCAATTGTTTTTTTTTTTGTTTTTTTTTCAACATTTAAACTTTTGTTTTACTTCTTAAACTCAAGTGTGCAGATCCTGGATTAAACTGAGTCATCTAAATTAGCGCCAATGGCGCCATTTTTCAGGGCATCGGAATCTGGTGAAAAGGGTCGGGTTTTTATTTAAAAACAACATACATTCATGTTTTTCTGTTTCATGCTTGTACAGCACCACAGCGTCTCACTGTCCCTCCTGCTAGGCAAAGCGACCAAACTGTTTTTCTTGGTCAACAGTGCAGCTATCCCAAACGGAACTATTCAAGTTATTTGGTGAAAAAGTTTCTCGTTTTAAAATCGATAACTCCCAAAAACTGGCAATGATAGTTTTTTCCAATATCGTTCAGGCCTACAATCAGCATTTGACCTCATTGTTTATGTGTGATTAATTATTGTTATTGACATGTTTATTTGTATTTGATAAAGAATTTAAGTGTTCCAAAATGTTTTTGTGAATTAATAAGCGTCATCAAAAATTTCATTGCTAAATTACTTAAAAAAAAAAAAAAGACAAAATAAAAAATTATTAGTCAACTAATTGTAAAAATAGTCGGCTGACTAATCGAGAGAAAATTAGTCGTTTGGGACAGCCCTACTGGAACATATTTCCTCCACACCCTTCTCACCTTTTTAACCTCTGACCCATTTTCATGCCTGCATTGTTAAGTGAATTATTTTCATTATGTTCAGACTTACATTTATCCCTTTTCACTTGCTGAATGTGCTGGTCCACCCCCCACCCCCCCAAACGAATGTTTGGTTGGCTGATGACTTGAAGCCCTCCGTCCCACTATAAAGACACACACACACACATACACAGATTCATGTCGACAACATGCTACCCCCTTCGGAGAGGAGGGATATTAGAAGGTTTTTTTTTGGGCCAGTAGCAGCCACTGTAGGTCATGTAAAAAGACGTCAACGTAGGTGGGGGAAACACCACTAATTTTGCTACTGAAAGTCTGACCTGCAACAGTTAGCATAACATTAAACTTGCGAACCGTCAAAACTACAGCAATCAGGCCAGCCTCCACAAGGAACAACGATGTCAAGCTAGTCGTCCCTTTTTTGGATCATTGTTTGCATTATGTGCATTACGGTAATATCGTCCCTACCAATGTTGAGACCAAACCTACCCCCTTGCTACCAGGATATACAGAATAAACATTGGCCCGGCTTTCATTCGCTGGCTGAACTCGTCAGCGCTGATGAGTTCGTGTGGGGGTGGGGGGGGGAGTTGGTTAGCCACACTAAGCAACAGGTTGCTAACCATAATACGCTATTTTGTAGCCGCAACTGGATTCATTACCTTATTACTATTAGTCCTTTATACAGCCGCTGGAAACAGAAATGTTGTTTAATCCATCTGCAGGCGACCGGGAGACTGATTTTTGATTGATTTATGATCTTGCAACACTGTGGATGTGCGCTGGTCCTCATGGGAAACGCAGTCTTCCTTAATGCAAAACACTACCACTTTTGTCCACCGGCATCACTAAAATCGACCAAAACTGAAAAGTTACATAGTGTTGTTTAAAGTGCCTGTGACACGAAAAAGCATGTTTACTTCATAATACACGCGGTATTTTATGCCCCTGAATGATATGGACCGCTTGGATGTGTGTGGAAGCGATCGCTATATTTATTTAGATTTTTTAATCCCGCACCATGAAAATGAGTGACTTCCGGCTTCGGTCTTGCATTGAGGAGGAGGGTGCTGTGACGTGTACGGTAGAAGACGTCCTCTTCACTATACAGTGTACTGTTGTGTATGAGGACAAAGGATTCAGCTGATTTTGCGGATTAATACGTTTATTTTTGCATCACGCCAGCCAAACGGCTGCAGAAAAATCATTCTGTAAGCCGGAGAGGCGTATGCGCCTTTTTGGAGTTTCAAAAGGTTCCCATTCACCGTGTATAATTTTAGAGCTGTCCCGACTAGTCGACATCGTCGACATCATCGATGACGTAAATCCGTCGATGAGCACAACATCCCGTCGACGGTTAATGAAGGGTTAAAAAATATATCCGTGGAAAGTTCAGAATGTTTGACGCTCTGTATGCAAGCGGGGAAAGCGGCACAAAGCCAAAAAAAGCGCACCAGAGTGTCCAAAACATTGACTTATTTCAAAGAAACAAAGGAGGGAACACTCTTGTGTCCTGTCTCTTCAATGCCAAGCTTGGCTGCACGTCGGCCGTGAATAAACACCCAAAGCGCCGTCACCCAGTTTGTAAGTCAATCTAACTAACTAATGACATGTTTTATTGAAGTTGCTAAGCCTGTCACGATATGCAATGAGTCCATTTATCGCGCGGCAAATAAAAATGAGGGCAGTAATTTTCACGGCTGCCTTTTATAGCTGCGCACGTGCGTGCGTGCATACATTGGCTCGTGCATGCTGATGGCATATGAGTCTCGAGTTCCTTTCTCTTATCAACACGCTGTAGAATTAAAGTTCAGACATACAAAATAAGAAAACACATCTATATTAAACACTGTAACGTTAGCACTGCTACACTGAGGTGAATGGGGGAAAAAGGCAACTTACTTTAGCCTGCTATAAAACTTCGGCAGTCGTCTCGTGAAAGCAAACTTGCGGTTAAAAGGTGACACTTCAGACATGAAAAATCGCTGGTTAACAGCATTTGCAAACGAAAAAAATTACCCAAAAAATCTATTATTGACACTACATGCAATGACAAAAAGTGTTTTTTTTTTGCGGAATGTAAAGCTGAAGTTAGCGGTTTAGCGAACGTACTTCCGGTGAACATTTCAAAATAAAAGCATGTCATGTTCGTCATATAAATAGCGATTTCTGAAGTTAATCCCACATACTTCAAAATGCAGATTCGACACTAAAAATACCTTTAAAATGACACCCTTAATGAAAAATGAAAAATCGATCTCTCAATGAATAATATAATTATTATAATACTATTATATATAGTACTATACTATAATATTAATGCTAGGTGTTTTTTTAAGAACTGTTTTGAATCATGTTGGAAAGGCAAAGTCAGTGTTCTGAATCTGTTTACATTCCATTCTTTTGCACGAGTTAATTATATCAGCATTTGAACTCATTGTTTATTTGTGATTTATTATTGTTATTTACGTGTTTATTTGTACTTTAATAAATAATTTAAGTGTTCCAATATGTTTTTGTGAATTGATAAGCGTCAACAAAAAATTCATTGCTAAATTTGTTTAAAAAAAAAAAAAAAAAATTTAATTATTAGATTAGTCGACTAATCGTAAAAATAGTCGGCTGACTAATCGGGAGAAAATTAGTCGTTTGGGACAGCCCTAGTATATTTACTGTGGGAGCATTGGACTTACGAGGAAGTGAGTAAACATCTTGTTTTGTATTATGTCAAATACGAATACAGCGATTACAAAGTAAACACTAAAAACTTCCTTTAAATAAAGGACTACTTATGTTTGATCATTGATAGGCATGTAAAAAGCTTTCCTCATGCTCATTAGCAGCACATTAGCTGCACAACAACTCCAGCCACCCTCCTCCGGGGAACGAACTGTAAATTGCTCTCCGCTGGGCGGTTTGCCAATCCGCGAAGACAATCCACAACCGGGTCGTCATGTCAAATAATCCAGGCTAGTTATATGTGATTTTCCGCTTCGAAGACTTTGAAACATCACTTGGTTTGGGTTAGCATGTCGGCTAGCTGTCACTCCTTCTGGTTTGTTTACATTCTCCGAAGCCGGGGAAGGGAAATGACATATGTCTGATTTAGGTGTCATAAAATATCGTTCGGGAGGTGGGACAGTAAAGGTGAAGTCGACAGTTTTGACCATTATGGAGTCATTTTGCCATGTCATCCTGAATAAATTGATTTTTATTATTTCATATTCCATTTAGCACAAAACTGTTATTTGTCATGACCATGCCATTTATTTAGCAATTGGGGAAAATACTTGGATAAAAAGAATATCCTGTAAAAATATTGAAGTAAAGAGACAGAAACAATGACATTTTGCCGCTCTCTTCGTCGCGTTTTCCTCGTTGTGAATAGTTCCCCCTCGACGGGCTGACTGGTCCTTCTCAAGCCATTTATATAGCTATTGGGGAAAAATACTTGGATAAAAAGAATATCTTGTAAAAGTATTGGAGTGGAGAGACTGAAACAATGACATTTTGCGGCTCTCTTCGTCGCGTTTTCCTCGTTGTGAACAATTCCCCCTCAATGGGCTGAATAGTAAAACCGATGAGCCCAGTTTCCTGCTGACGTCATCCACCTGTTGGGGACGCTAAACCCTATAATGGTAGGCGTGGCTAACCGGCAGATTAAAAGACTAATTTCTCGTCATCTGCGCTTTGCTAAATTGTTGTATATAGTCGAATCGTCTCAGTATGATTCTAATTCACATAATAATGCCATTTAAGACTTTTTTTCTCGTGTCGTATGCTCTTTAATATTGTAATGAAACTTGAAGCGGCATCGTACAACAGAGTTGACACGTGGTGCGTTATTTTCTATAGGAGGCAGGGAAAATAAACATTTAATCATAAAGGCTCATTAAGTATTTGCAACCAACTTTCATTTTGATAGTAGGCTGATGTGGCTTATAGATACATACAGAATATGTTGCCTTCATTATAAGGCTTATAAAAGGATTTTAATTTTTTGCGGCTCCAGACATATTTGTTTGGGTTTTTTTCCCCCAATACTTATTCGTCTTAGTCATATTTGATCTCAAATAAGACTCGTCGAAATCGAAAAAGGGAATGTTCAGAACGGTGTAGATCAGTGTAACGGTGTTGGCTGCGTCATTTACCCGCGTATGTTTGTCTTCAGGCATGCATCGGCGGCTACTGGGCCTCAACGGCTGTGTGTACTTGTCCTCTGTGCAAGAACCCCTTCGAAGAGCGTCCTCAGCTGAGCATCAACAGGGTTTTTGCCGTCATTACTGAGAATTACAAAGCGGCCCGCTATGGTGCGGCCGCCCCCGCCGTCGCGCCGCCAAACGAGGGCGGGCCCTCGGCGATGATCTACAGCGAAGACAAGGTTTGGTGCGACGTGTGCACGGGGGTCAAGCAGCCGGCCGTCACCTCGTGCCTGACGTGCACGGCGGCCTACTGTGAGGAACATGTCAAGCCGCATCACCGCAACCCATTCTACGCCAAACACCCGCTCATGGACCCGCTGGAGGCGCTAAAGGGGCGCACCTGTGCGCAACACCGCCGCTTCATGGAGGTGAGAGCAAGTAGACTAGGAAATTTCTGGAGAACATTTTCGGGTTATTTCCTTAGGTGACGTTGACGGCGCTAGACGCCCAAGTCCTTTTGACTTGGAGGGGGAGAATAAACGTTTATGACGGGTGAGCATTCACAGTCAGTCCTTCCAGTTTAAATTGACAATGACGGGCAATGAGTTCATTTGGGGTCAAGTCCTTGTTTATTTTAAGGTACTTATAGGCAGTGTTGTAAATCTTGCTTTAAAAATGTAATTACGGTTTCAAATTACTTCTCCCAAAAAGTAAAGGTGTAACGGTACATGTATTTGTATTGAACCGTTTCAGTACGTGGTGCTCGGTTCGGAACGGAGGCGTACCGAACGAGTTTCTGACGTAATGTAACCCTTAGTTTTCGAGGCTGTGAGTCGATCGGATTACAGTTTCTTTGTGTAGATTATATTTATGCCGTCTTCTCTACTATAATGAGGACCAACACGGTAGGACAGTGTAACCCAGAAACGTCAATGGCGTGACAACGTGGCCGCAGTGAGAACGCAGTGAAACGCGGGCGTTAAAGTCAATCAGCCAATGCACAACAGTTGCAGTGCGGCCGCGTGTTAAACGCGTCCCAGAAGCAGCTCAACACGACGCACGTGAAAAGAACGGCAGAGTTTATTATTTGACGCGAGACGCGACCCTGCTGCGTCAATACTACTGCCGGTAGCTAGGATCGGGCAGACTGGAAATCACTCGTGTAAAAATAGGGTGGATCCAGTCGATTTTCAAATGAACATGCAATCGTAACCCACTTTTTGAGTCCATCAGATCTCTTGAATGGTCGATCGGGGCACAGTTGACTTGTCTTTGTTGATTTACTGCTGTCTTCTCTGCTATAATAATAACCAACATGGCCCCGTGTTCAATACAAAACCCTCCTACCACAACAAAACAAGTAGGAACTAATATTCACATAGGAACTAAAGTTATACAACATAAAATATACAATATAAATGAATACTACATCACATTTGTAAAATATAAACACATAATAAAATAAATAATAGCCCATTTAAATAAAGTAAATTGAAATGAGCTAAAACACCTGTAATTAAAAAATAAGAATAATACAGATCCTGCTTACACAATTAAATTTATTAATTTCTGTGTGGCGCTTTAACTTGAGAAAATCCACCAATAAAGCTTTTGAAAACCGTTCATAAGGAAAAAAATGATTCATTGAGGCGTTTCATTTGTAAAATACATGTTAAAATCTTTGTCATTGTGATTGCTTTTCACTTTAGCACAGGACTTCTTTTTTTCTTCTTTCTTTCAGAAAGAAAGCTGACCAATGCGTGGGGTCTGAAAGGCAAATTGTTGTTGGATTATCATCTTTAAATACCCGCTACTTTTTGAGCAGAATTCTAGCTTTGTATAGGCTAATGTTCCTATTGTTGAAAGCACAAAGGTGTGTAATAAACAACTAGCACATTTATATTTTGCATTTTGTTTTCTTACTGTACCGAAAATTAACCGAACTGTGAAAACCGAGGTACGTGCCGAACCGAGATGTTTGTGTACCGTTACACCCCTTCCAAAAAGTAATTGAGTTATTTACTCTGTTACCTCGAAGTAAGAGTAATTAGTTACTCAGCAAAGTAACTGACGTTGCTTTTCATGTTTTACACATTATTACATGAGCCATTCTATAACATCTTTCATATCAAATATGTTTACAGTAACTGATTGAATTGAACTGTTTTTCATCCCCCCCCCCCAAAAAAACATGCGTCACCCTTTTTACAGTTTTTAAAATTTCACCGATATAAGAGTGTAATGGTATTCTTCAATATGCAGGTGAGGTTTTATCTCTTCCCTCTTCTACCTTTGCTCTCGTTGTTTTGATTAAAAATAAATAAATAAATAACACACGGTTTATGGATGCGTCATTCAAGAAACGTTTAGGGCAAGTGACTATTTTTAGTAATGAAAAACAAAGACAAATTATTTTTATATTGTAGCATCTGCAAGGCCAACACCCACTTCATACCTATTAAATATCCCGATTTGGTCAGGAATTTTCCGATTATTTACAAATTTTCCCGCCTCCCGATTTATAAATAAATACGGTAGTTCTCAACTTAATCTGTCAATTTTTTTGGCGAAGATTCTATTCACAAACCGGAAAAACTGTCTGAGAGTGAAAGATCAGCTTGCGAGACATGCATACTCCCACGTGACTTCATTTATTGCGGAAGTACAGTGGGGCAAATAAGTATTTAGTCAACCACCAACTGTGCAAGTTCTACTTGAAAAGATTAGAGAGGCTTGTAATTGTCAACATGGGTAAACCTCAACTATGAAAGACAGAATGTTGGGGGGAAAAAAACAGAAAATCACATTGTTTGATTTTTAAAGAATTTATTTCCAAATTAGAGTGGAAAATAAGTATTTGGTCACCTACAAACAAGCAAGATTTCTGGCTGTCAAAGAGGTCTAACTTCTTACGAGGTCTAACGAGGCTCCACTCGTTACCTGTATTAATGGCACCTGTTTTTACTCATTATCGGTATAAAAGACACCTGTCCACAACCTCAGTCAGTCATTCTCCAAACTCCACTATGGCCAAGACCAAAGAGCTGTCGAAGGACACCAGAGACAAAATTGTAGACCTACACCAGGCTGGGAAGACTGAATCTGCAATAGGTAAAACGCTTGGTGTAAAGAAATTAACTGTGGGAGCAATTATTAGAAAATTGAAGACATACAAGACCACTGATAATCTCCCTCGATCTGGGGCTCCATGCAAGATCTCCCCCCGTGGCGTCAAAATGATAACAAGAACGGTGAGCAAAAATCCCAGAACCACACGGGGGGACCTAGTGAATGACCTACGAAGAGCTGGGACCACAGTAACAAAGGCTACTATCATTAACACAATGCGCCGCCAGGGACTCAAATCCTGCACTGCCAGACGTGTCCCCCTGCTGAAGCCAGTACACGTCCAGGTCCGTCTGCGGTTCGGTAGAGAGCATTTGGATGATCCTGAAGAAGACTGGAAGAATGTGTTATGGTCAGATGAAACCAAAATAGAACTTTCTGGTAGAAACACAGGTTCTCGCGTTTGGAGGAGGAAGAATACCGAATTGCATTCGAAGAACACCATACCCACTGTGAAGCATGGGGGTGGAAACATCATGCTTTGGGGCTGTTTTTCTGCAAAGGGACCAGGACGACTGATCTGTGTTAAGGAAAGAATGAATGGGGCCATGTATCGAGAGATTTTGAGTGAAAATCTTCCATCAGCAAGGGCACTGAAGATGAGACGTGGCCGGGTCTTTCAGCATAAAAATGATCCCAAACACTCAGCCAGGGCAACAAAGGAGTGGTTTCGTAAGAAGCATTTCAAGGTCCTGGAGTGGGCTAGCCAGCGTCCAGATCTCAACCCCAAAGAAAATCTGTGGAGGGAGTTGAAAGTCCATGTTTCCCATCGTCAGCCACAAAACGTCACTGCTTCAGAGGAGATCTGCATGGAGGAATGGGCCAAAATACCAGCTACCGTGTGTGAAAAGCTTGTGAAGAGTTACAGAAAACGTTTGGCCTCCGTTATTGCCAACAAAGGGTACATAACAAAGTATTGAGATGAACTTTTGGTATTGACCAAATACTTATTTTCTACCATGATTTGCAAATAAATTATTTTTAAAAAATCAAACAATGTGATTTTCTGTTTTTTTTTTTCCACATTCTGTCTCTCATGGTTGAGGTTTACCCATGTTGACAATTACAGGCCTCTCTAATATTTTCAAGTGGGAGAACTTGCACAATTAGTGGTTGACTAAATACTTATTTGCCCCACTGTAACTAGTAAGAAAGATTATGTAAGAACGATTATGATGCATAATTTAAAAAACTTTTTTAATCATTTACTGTGCTCATTGTATTCATATGAAGGTTCAATACACAATAAAATGTAAAATTAGATTCCGATATGCATGTTTTATCTTTGTCACGTGCACAATGTCGGGCGTGGAAAAAAAATCTCCTGATTTTGACTTTCCACAACTTAATAGGTATGCCACTTGATGATGATAATGCATACTTTACAGGAAAACAGTCTATTATTTTCAATGAAGTGTACCCACCTTACCCTGCCTGTTGGCTGGAATAGGTTCCAGCACCTCCGCGACCCTCGTGAGGATAAGCGGCATGGAAAATGAATGAATGAATGTACCCACCTGAACGCCACGAACTGTATGTAAAAAGTTTCCCGAGCATTTAACATGACACTCGCCACCCTAAATGCTAATGCTAGCGAGAATGCGAATGCTATGCTAACGCTAGCATCGCGTTTTCAACGGCGTCACAACTAGGCATGTGCCGGTTACCGGTTTCAAGGTATACTGTGGTATGAAAACGTCAAGTTTTCAAAACCGCTAAAATTTTCCATCATACCGTCCCTACCTATCATACCGTTTTTTTTTTTATGTCCCAAAAATGCAGGGCTCAGCCCTCTGCCTTCAGTTGTTGCTCAGTGTCAGTGTTGGCTGGTGGAGGGCATGAAACACCAGAACTTTTTCCCCCATCGGAGAAAATGAAGTCGCTGTTATGGAAATACTTCGGGTACAGGAAAGTTACAGACAGCCGCAGCTTAGGTGAGCCAACCGACATGTAAAAAATGTATGCTGGGTGTGGCTACCAGAAAAGGCCAATATGATTTTGTATTTATACAAAATTCAAAGTTGGTAAAGGCTGTCATGAACGTTTCCCACTAGCTACGCGAACTCCAGATTGTGTAGTGTGTTTAGCAGTGGTAAAACATACTGTAACGTAAGCTTGTTACCGAGGCAGATGACGTGGTTATTTAGCATGCCAATTTCATTTTATTTGGAATATTTCATTAAAAAAAAAAAAAATTAACCTTATACTTGTAAGCCTGTCGCAATATGCAATAATTCCATTTATCGCACGATAAATAAAAAAGAAGACGGTAATTTTTTCGCTGCGATTTATCGCCTCGCGTGCACGTGTGTGCGGCAGACATGCTTTTAAAAGTTCGGATTCCTTGTTGCCAACTGCGCAAAATGCATCTTCGTTCCAGGTCCGGCAAAAACTAGCGCCGGAGCCAATCGTTCTCATTATATCCTATTGTTCAACGTATATCGACCGCGTTAGTGCTCGAGAGTGACTGCGGACCATATTTGGCGGGCTGGTGTTGTTGACGTTTGGGCGCTTCCGTCAGGAGTGACATTTCACGCGGGGCGGCTATTTTTCGGCACAACGCTGGATATTTACAACAAAGTCCGCCAAAACATTGTTACCGACTTTGCTGCTACGAACAACCTCGCTTTGACAACGAACAGCTGAATGAACATTGAGTGGCAAATTAAGAGCGCCGTGCTTCAAACTGTATGAAACGTTATGAAAGTCGATTGTCGTATACTGGTGTTGTGTAGTAATGAGCAGACGTGACTTCGGCGGCGCTGGCTAACTTTTTTAATGCGCGCACACACTAGACATCATGAAATAGCAAACTAGATGTGCTACGTCCCATGCCATTGGCTACGTGAGCCCAGAGTGATTATGGGACACGTAGTCCATATAGTACATTGATGAATTCTAAACTGTCATGACTGAATGGAAGTTAAGAAGGCAAAATCAATCCATACCAGTGACTATAGATAATGTTGCAAATATTGTTAATTCAGTACGTGACACAGATGGATTCGGACCACAAATAGGATGTCTTCCTCATGTAGTAAACCTAGCTGCTAAGAGAGCTGTAGCAATTAAGTGTGCCCCGCCTCACTTTACAAACTGTAAAGATTGTTCTCAGCACTTTTATACAAAATTTTTTCAGATCAGTAAGAAGTAAGCACATAAATATTATGCACTAAAATGCATATTTATATGATGGCAATTTAATTTTTGCTCGTTAGCGAAAAAAAGGAAGAAAAAAAAAAAACCTAATAGTTTTTTTTTTTTTTTTTTTTTTTCAGAGCATTAAATGTATTGAATCGGATCGAAAATCGTGTCCCCCGTATCGAAAATCGTACCGAACCGTGACTTAACTGTATCGTTGCATCCCTATGGAACACCATTGCAAAAGCTATGACGGGAAAAGTTTTCATTTGCCTAAATGCTTAAGTTATTAAGTGCAATTTTTTATTTTTTTCTTGAAAAACAAATTTTATTTATTCTTTGTTTCTGTGCGGTATCAATATTGTTGTCTTTTACTTAAGAGGCATGGTCTATTGTTTTTAGTTGTGATTTCTTAAAAAGTATTTTTGAATTCAAGAGTAAATATTTATTGCATTTAAATGGGTGTACTTGTTCTATTATTATATACTCTATTCTCACTGTGTTATTGTAAATTGGTTTTTAAAAAATGGGGGGGCACAATAATATCGCATATCGCAATCATTTATGAGATAAATTATCGCACACTAAAATTTGTTATCGCGACAGGCCTATATACTTGTATTGCAATTTGCTAATACACTGCTGGCCAAAAGTATTGACACCCCGGCAATTCTGCGAGAAAATGCTTAATTTCTCCCAGAAATTGCTTGCAATTACAAATGCTTTGGTATGTAGTAATATTGTATATTAATTTATTTTGCTTGTAATGAAAAAACACAAAAGAGAATTACAAAAAATTTTTTAAATCATTATCATTTTACACAAAACTCCAAAAATGGGCCAGACAAAAGTATTGGCACCCTCAGCCTAATACTCGGTAGCACAACCTTTAGACAAAATAACTGCGAACAACCGCTACTGGTACCCATCAGTGAGTTTCTTACAATGCTCTGCCAGAATTTTATACCATTCTTCTTTGGCCAACTGCTCCAAGTCTCTGAGATTTGAAGGGTACCATTTTCAGATCTCTCCACAGGTATTCTATGGGATTCAGGTCTGGACTCATTGCTTGCCATTTTAGAAGTCTCCAGTGCTTTCTCTCAAAGCATTTTCTAATGCTTTTTTAAAAGTGTGTTTTGGGTCATTGTCCTGCTGGAAGACCCATGACCTCTGAAGGAGACCCAGCTTTCTCACACTGGGACCTACATTATGCTGCAAAATTTGTTGGTAGTCTTCAGACTTCATAATGCCATGCACACGGTCAAGCACTCCAGTGCCAGAGGTAGCAAAGCAACCCCAAAACATCAGGGAACCTCCGCCATGTTTGACTGTGGGGTTTTCTTTTCTTTGATGGCCTCGTTTTTTTCCCCTGTAAACTCTTTGTTGATGCCTTTTCCCAAAAAGCTCTACTTTTGTCTCATCTGACCAGAGAATATTTTTCCAAAACGTTTTTGGCTTTCACGGTTAATTTTTTAGAAGAAAGAGGAAAATTGTAATGACAAGTGTAGGCCACTCATCGGAGTAAGAGGAGCGATTATTCACAGATCTACTCAAGTAAAAATATGGCTTAGTAAAACAAATTTTTTCATTTTTTTCAAACGTTACTCAAGTTAATGTAACAGAGTAAATGTAATGTGTTGCTACCCACCTCCAGGGGCGCCGTATAGGGGTGAAAAGTGATACCGATTCTAAGGGCCCATGCCCTGGCAGGGGCCCACAAAGAAAATTAGGACATTAGGTAATCGTTTACAAATTAGAATATTAATCATTATAAATTTAATAGGAATAAAACAAAGGGTTTCTTGTTTTGTTTTTGGCAAAAAGTAAACACCCAGAGAGCATATGTATTGCCAGCCACCCCCCAACCCCCTTATTTTCATTAAATGGTTTGGTCCGACCTTCCTTCAATCAGACCGGAAGCAGCGGTGCACATTAACACCAGCCAATGACTCCGAGTACGCGGAGCGCAGTACTGCAGAAATGTTTTCAAAACAAAAATCGGGTTTTCAGAAGAGGAAAGAAAATAAAGCAAAACAGGAGATGGGTAGAAAAGGCCAACAGGATGTGACAAAGTACTTCAAAAAGGAAGGTTGGTGTCTTGTGTCAGTGTTGTGCTGAAAATTAACCTGTTATCTTAGCTCCGAAATGAGGTCCCAGCTCACTCCGTAAGAAATACGGGATTTTCCTGGCCTCAGTGAGCGACATTCACCTATACAAAAACATGGATTCCAAATCATGACGGCATTTTTTGTATCCTACAGACGTTGAAAGTTGGTGTGGAAATGTTCTTTTTTTTAAATCAGCTTGATTCCAGTTTGTCAAGATTGTATTGAATTTAGTTTGACATCAATTGAATTTAATTTGTTAACAAGGGACCTCGCTTTGGAGCTGTAGCCTATAGTGGAGATCGCGAGTTTCCAGATGAGGATAAGCCTACTCCATTATGAAATACTGTAATTGTTTGCTAGCTAGTGTTTGCCTCACTTTCAGCTTACATTTATTCAGTACAGCAGGCAAACCCTTAGCAATCTCTTTATACTAAAACAGTTGTATACTGTATACTGTAACGTATACTGTAATATAGTTACCGTATTTTTCGGACTATAAGTCGCAGTTTTTTCATAGTTTGGCTGGCGGTGCGACTCTGGAGCGACTTATGTGTGAAATTATTACACATTGTTATATCATTTCACATGTTATTTTGGTGTTTTGGACTGACACTGATGGTTTGGTAAGCTTGTTAGCATGTTCTTTATGCTATAGTTATCTGACTAACTCTTAATAGCTATGCTACGTTAACATACCAGCCAAGATTGCATTTCGTTGTCCATGCGTCATGTAACATTATCATATTGTACACATATTCTGCATGTTGTTCTCTACTGTGTTTTTATTGTAAAGTGCCTTTCAAGATGACATATCTGTTCTATTTGTTGGATTTTATCAAGTAAATTTCCCCCAAAAATGCGACTTATACTCCAATGCGATTTAAATATGTTTTTTTTCCTCTTCGTTGGGCATTTTATGGCTGGTGCGACTTATACTCAGGTGCGACTTATAGTCTGAAAAATACAGTAAGTTAAAACAAAACATTTATTCTAAGTCATTCATAATGGTATTTGCTTTGAGAATATTTCTAATAAACATATATTTAGATGGTAAAAGATGGACTTCTGTACATTTCTTACATTACCCTCTCATCTGACCAAGAAGCCTGGGACCGTGTGTATTTTTGTGTGGGACCAAGATTGAGCTTTTTGGCAACAAACACTCTAAGTGGGTCTGGCGTGCCACGAAAGATGTGCATGCTGAAAAGCACCTCATACCCACTGTGAAGTATGGGGGTGGGTCAGTGATGCTGTGGGGCTGTTTCGCTTTCAAAGGCCTTGAAGAACCTTGTTAGGGTGCATGGCATCATGAATGCTTTGAAATACCAGGACATTTTAAATCAAAATCTGTTGCCCTCTGCCCGAAAGCTGAAGATGGGTCGTCACTGGGTCTTTCAGCAAGACAATGACCCTAAACATATGGCCAAATTTACACAGAAATGGTTCACCAGACACAAAATCAAACTCCTCCCATGGCCATCTCAGTCCCCAGACCTTGTTTTGTTGGCAAAAGGGGGTTGTACAAAGTATTAGCACCAGGGGTGCTAATGATTGTGACACACATTATTTGATGTCAAATATTTTTTTCTTTATGTGGGATTTTTCCCCACTGAATGAATGCACTTGTATTGAAGGTTGGATTTTTCTTTTTTTTTCCGTTAAGGTCCCATATTATTTGAATTTAAAAAAAAAAATTATTAGAAGAAAAAACTCACCTTAACCAGGGGTGCCAATAATTATGGAGGGCACTGTAGATTATATCAGTCTATTTAATATTGCTCTATACGCTGTATGTTTACATAAATATATTTTCATCTTAAATTATGCAGAAAATGCTCAAATTAGTGTGTAAAGATTCACCAGAATGCAGAAAATTATGTAGTTGATACTCTAAATGTGTGTGTGTGTGTGTGTCCCAGCACTGGTGGTGGGGCCCAAAGTGATATCTTTTCATTGGGCCCAAAATCCCTGGCAGCGCCCCTGCCCACCTCTGATTGCTATTCATTTTGGAACATTTTCAGGTCACTCTCTGTTGATTTTGGGTCACTTCCTGAACATTTTAGGGCATTGCAGGGTCACTTTCTGTACATTGATCATTCCTGGTAATTTTAGGGCATTTCCAGGCTTTGCTGTACTCTGGGTCACTTGCCGGAGATTTACCATGACTTGCTATTAAGTTTAGGACATTTTTGTGTTACTTTCTGTTGATTTTGGTTCTTTTCTACCCATCGAGCGAGCCGATTTTTAAAATGTGTGAATTCTGTGAATTGGATTAAAAAGAAATGTAAGACCTTTTGAAATTGGAAAATGTCAATGTTTTTGCCATTGAAAACCACTACATGCTCACTCATTAGAAATTCATGCGTGTGACCATGTGGCGTTTGCTTGCAGGTGTTCTGTCGCACATGTGACCGTTGCATTTGCGCCATCTGCGTGCTGGAAGAACATCGAACTCACCAAACGGTTTCGGTCCAAACTGAAAGACTCGGCAAACAGGTAGCGCTTCTTGGCTAACACGCTAGCATGCGGGACGCTCACTCTTCGTTTCCTGTCCGAGCACAGAAGCACATGGCGAGGACGGAGCAGGAGATCTTAAATCGCATCAAGGACAAGGCGATGATCCTAAGTGAGCTCAAGACCAAACTGGACGGCGTAAAGGTTTGCGACCCCGTCGACTAAATGCCCGTTGAGTGTTGCTAACGAGTTAACGAAAACTGCAGGCACACGGGGAGCGGGAGAGCGGCCAATTGGAGGCGCTGCTAAATGACGCGGCGGCCTCAGTTGAAAGTCTTCGCGCTCAGATGCTGGGTGGAGTTAGGCAGCAGATAGAGGCGGTGCTTGCCCGGGGGGAGGGGCCAGCCAGACAGTTGGAGGTGGAGCTCCGGGAGTTGACGGACAGAAGGGCCCGGCTTGAGGAGCAGGCTGTCAGTCAGGACCACATCGGATTCCTACAGGTCAGCAGTCCGTTTTAGTTCAATGTTATCTAATTACAAATGAAAAAGGATTTAGTCTAATCAGCAGTGTTGTCACTAATACATTAAAGTAATCTGATTACGTTCTTTTAATTACGAGTAATCCAACGCATTTTTCCAAGCCAGTAATCTGATTAAAGTTTCCTTAGTGTCTGTGCATTACTATTTTGTTATTGCCTCATAATTAATGTAGAATGAAGAATACTCTATTCATATACGAAGAGCAAAGGTTCCCGCTATGTTATCGTTTCAATGGTAACCACTCATAGGTCTTCCTGTTTGGTGTCGTGGGCACACATTCGTGCCAAGTGCAGCCATTTGTTTAGATGTGCAATGTTTGCTTCATTCTGGAGGGTTCCAGCGATAGGTTGGGGCCGGTACATGTGCGGCCGTTTCGTAGCTTTGCTGTTGCAATGGCGGGTAGACGTCGCTCCCGCTCGTCCTCGCAAAGTCGGAGACCATCTCTTACATCATATTCGAGTCACATTACAGTATGCCGTTAGGTGACCTGTTCGCTTAGTATCTTTGGGATGTGTTGTAAATCCGATTGAGTGTAAAGTGCTTAGTTACACCCACGTTTTGTGGCCAAATTGACCGCGTGAGTCTAAGGCGTACTTCCGGGTTGTGCGTGCGCGTCCGAGCCCGCCCCGACCTTTGTGTTTATTGCATTGTGCAGTTCATTAGTGTGTTGTTCATTATTGTGCAGTCAATTTGCATTGTTCTATATTGGGACTGATATGCTGTTAACCCTTACCCAAAGTTCAAAATGTTTGACATTAATTACTTGGTGGAGTTGATTTTAACAAATTCCATGCAGTTTGTCAGTTATTTGAAAGTTTCAGGGGTTCCAGAGTGGCTAAGCTAGCGCGAGGTAATGGTTTTTGTAATCCAATCCAACGACTCATTAAAACCCACGGTAACTCGAAGATTACGCCCTATGTGAAAAATTCTGATCTTTCTCCTTAAATACAATTGTTTAAGTCAATTACATGCGATGACATTTTTCTGTTGTCGTTCTTATGTTGAGGCAGCAAAGGGAGTAACATTGGTGAAAAGTAACTGATAAATTACTTTTAAAGTAACGTAGTTACTTTAATAATAAAGTAGTCAAGTAACTAGATTACGTTTTTGAGGCGTAATCAGTAATTAAAATTTTCAAGTAATCTGAGACAACACTGCTGATCAGCAAAATATAATCAAAATGGTTTTTGTCTAGTTTGAATTGAAATAAAAAACTCAAAGGTTTGTCTGGTTTTAGTAAAAAAATGTAGATAAAACAACAAAAAAACAAACCTAAAATGTTAGTCTCATTTTAGTCAGCCAAGAATGTCAATAGAGCGAGTTGACAAAAATTCCCAAAAGGTTTTTATTCAACAACCACAACAAAACTCAAAAAGGTTTTAGTCAACAACGACAAAATCTCAACAAGGTTCTAGTTGATGAAAAATCAACAATGTGTCAGACAGTGTTGTTTTTGTCAGCCCTTATAAATTTCGCCTTAATCTTTTTTGGATGATAATACTTATTACTAGGGCTGTTAAACGATTACATTTTTTAATCGAGTTAATTACAGCTTAAAAATTAATTAATCGTAATTAATCACAATTCAAACCATCTATAAAACATGCCATATTTTTCTGTAAATTATTGTTGGAATGGAAAGATAAGACACAAAACGGATATATACATTCAACATACGGTACATACTGTAAGTACTGTGTTTGTTTATTATAACAATAAATCAACAAGACGGCATTAACATTATTAACATTCTCTTAAAGTGATCCATGGATAGAAGTTCTTAAAAGGTAAATGTTAGTGCAAGTTATAGAAATTTTATATTAAATCCCCTCTTAATGTTTTCGTTTTATTAAAATTTGTAAAATTTTCAATCAAAAAATAAAATAGTAGCTCGCCATTGTTGATGTCAATAATTACACCATGCTCACTCATGGTACTAACCCATAAAATCAGTTGGACCCAAGCGCCAGCAGAGAGTGCCAAACACCAAAAAACAAGTAACAAGCGGACATTACATTGTACTGTCGTTTTAATCTGTTTGAGCGGGGCATGTGCGTTAATTGCGTCAAATATTTTAACATGATTAATTTAAAAAATTAATTACCACCCGTTAACGCGATAATTTTGACAGCCCTACATATTAGTATTAGTCTTGTTTTAGTTAACACAAAATGTGTTTGTCTTCGTCTAGATTTTGTTTTGAAAACTCGACTAATTTCGTCTAGTTATAGACGACATTTGCTATGTTTTCGTCTGCGTACGTTTTTTTTAAATTAGTCCAAAAAATAAGCTTTCCAACTATTTCAAATGAACATTAATTAATTATCCCCACCTGCACGGCAAGAGCTGTATGTATTTAAAAAAAAAAAAAAAAAAGTTGTACGAGAGTTTAAGAGGACGCTGGCTTTAGCATTAGCCAAAGGCAAACGCAAATGCTCTGCGATGCTATGAGTTACATTTAGTGAGTGATGATCACTCAGCACAGACCTTAAAGGATAAAGCGGCATTGCTTTGGCTAGGTTCATACTGCAGGACGTAATGCAGAAATCAGATTTTTTGGGTGTTTTTCCGACTCGAGTCACGCATTAATATATAATAATATTATATACATATATATATATTTATATACACATTATATATGACAAAAAAATTTAGAATTGTGCATTAAGACCTGCGGTATGAACCTACCCTTATTCCCTCTGGCCATGATAAGATAAGAAAACAAATCTTACCGTGTGTGCACGCCTGCACGGAGACTGTAGATGACACACTGGTGAGTCAGGAAGTGGTGAGGCGCAGCACGTCACATGAGTGTCACAACGAGACATTTCTATGATGCATACTAACTAGTACACATAAATGTCACACATTGTGAACATGTGACAGAACCTAAAACAATCTAAAACTGGCATTCATATCGTTATGTTTTAGTAGTCCCACAGTGTTGTTTTTGGCAGTCATTTTAATTTTCGTCTTAAGTCTTTTGGCTGAAAATACTTATTAGACTTCGTCATATTTTAGTCATTTCAAAATGTGTTCGTCTTCATCTAGCATTAGTCGACAATTCTCAAAATGTTTTCGTCTATAAACTTCAAAAGTTTTAGTCCATGAATAAATGTTTCCAACAATTTCGAATGAACATGACAGACGACCACATAACCGTAGAGTCTACAAGGACATCACTATTTTCATGATGATAATATACACTTAGCAATAAAACGGCACATTATTTGCAATTAATTAAGCTCACCTGGACGCCACGAACGTGAAATATGTTCCAAGAATTTAAGAAGACACCGAGTCACCGCGCTAAATGCTAACGCAAACGCTATGCTAACGCAGCAAGTTAATTTAGTGCGTGACGATCACTTAGCACAGATCTTTAAAGGCTAAAACAACATGGCATATCTAGCCAAAATAAGAAAGCAAAACTTACCAAGCAGCACCTGACCCGCATGTTTCACAAAATGAGCCTGCAATGGGCACAGGCTTACCGGGATGTGAATAAGCGTGTGTTTGGGGTAAGCGTGTGTGTGTGTGTGGGAGACACAGCACGTCACATGAGTGACACAACCAAGCCCTGCTAAATGCGTGCTAAATACACATACAATAAGAAAATATCACACATTGTGAAATTATGACAGAAAACATGGCGAGTTTTCATCTGGTTTTGGTGTCGTTAGACGACAACTGGCATCAATCTTGTTATGTTTTAGTGTCCCAAGACACGTTGTCAGCTCGTCATCGTCATGTAAAAATTGTTCGTTGACGAAATATTTTCGTTATTGTCATCGTTGACGGTGTTACAACGGCATTATTTTCCTTAGTCGTGAGTAATCTAATTAATTACTTTTCTCATCTTGGCAACGCCGTTACTGTTACTGAGGCAGGAAAGGCGTGTGTTACTATACGTTACGATGCTGGTTGACTGATGCAAGAAAAGTCTGAAAAACACGGACTCACAGAGACGAGAGAGCAGAGCAGGAGTGAGGAGGAGGCAAGGGAGTGTGACACCTTTGCAAACGCGATGCTACTATGCTAGGTGGCTCCAATAATACCTGACTGACACACAGGGGTGAAAGTGGCTAGAATTTCTTGCCGGAACTCCCTAACATAAAGTTTTTTGTTGTTGTTGTTTTTTTGTGTGTGTGTGGCACAGTTATAAATATAACACACAATAAAACACAACAGGTTTCACAGTGGTTAGCATGTTCCCTTCTCAGTTCTGATACCAAGGGTTCAATCCCGGGCTCCGGCCTTCCAGTGTGGAGTTTGCATGTTCTCACCATGCCTGCGTTGGTTTTCTCCTGGTGTGTGTGAAAGCAGGGCTATAAACATGGCAAGCTGGAAATGGCTAAATTAAACTGAAAACATAACGAAATTCAAATGTCAATCATTACGTTCGGGTTGGGGTTCTTGCTAAATGTTTAAAATAAATATATATTTATATACGTATACCAAAACGATGTATGGATGTTAAGCAAAGGAATTAGGAGTGGGAACCTCAAGGCACCTCACGATACGATTCGCGATACAAGGCTCACGAAAACGATTATCCCACAATATCACGATACAGCAAATATCGATACATTGGTCAGAAATTTGATACATGATTTTCTATGATACAACTGTTGAAACAAAAAAAATATATTTATATTTCAAAATAGAAAAAATACTGTTTAAGTCATTTATTAAACAGTGACACCTTTTCAGTGCAACATTGCTGTAAAATATAAATCTACTGATAATTGTGTACCTGCACAAATAGAAGAAACAAACCACAACCACTGATATTTCTTGGAGAAATCATGATGAATGGCACCCTTAATTTCTTAAGTTTTAAATCTTTTGAAAATTTTTAACAGTGCTGTAGGTGTCAGTCAGCAGTTGAGCTTGGAGTGGGGCAATGATAAAATTGGTGGGTCTTTTCTTTGTATATGACCTTTGTTGTCAAAAGCATTGGTTTGAGCACTTCCACCATCTGCTTCAGCATTTGAGATGTCAGACTCAGTCAGTTACATTCTTCCTCACCTTAAAAACAACAAAATAAAAAAAAATAAAAAAATGAAATCCTGATTTTTGTGTGTGTTTGAAGTATTGAGTGAATTAAAGAAATATTAATTGAATGTATAGAAATTAAAAATTCAGTAATTACCTATCTTTAATATGTAGGCTACATTAATTATCATGCACGTCACCTTGGAAGCTATTCAGACCGTTTTTATAGCTTATTGTATCAAAATGGCAGTGATAGCAGTTTGTGTAGTAAACTAGATGGAAAGTGGTTCTCAAGTAATATCAAATAAATCAGTAAATTCATGTAGGCTTGTTCGTTATTCATTTTCATCCAGTTTAGGGTCCTGGTTCATTTTTTTTTATCATTCAACACCAAATGTCATCAAAATAATACATGTAAATTAAAAAATCAATTGCTAGTACATTGCAAAACTTTCTTACCTCAAGTGATGCTCCATAGAAATCCGGTGTCTAATTAGTCACCAGCTGCCAGTGAACCTTATTTCATTAGACATTTCTTGCATACAGCAAAGTCCTTGTTCACCTTACTTCCTTTATTATTGGTGTAAATTCCAAAGTGTGTCCACATGTGTTATTTTCAGCAATATTTTTCTCACTTTTCCTCCACCGTTCTCACGAAGCTTTTTTATTTTTTTCAACCCACTTGGGGCCGCTCTTCTTCTCTAGGCGACTTGTGCGCACTTTACCTTCACCCCCACTGTTGAGCGCCCCTAGTGGACTGCCAAGGAATTGCTCAACAAACATTGAGCAGTTTACAGCATCCATACTGCATTGTATGGCCAATATGTCAAATAAAAGTATCGATACTTGGCGGGAGCATATCGATAACCGATCAGGTTGCAAAATATCGCGATATATCGCTGTATCGAGATATTGTCACACTCTTAAAAGGAATACTTATCAAATAATTTGGATAAAAAAGACAAGGCGCTGTATGGTCATAGCAGAGCCAGAGCGTGCCATGCGCCCTATTTTTACTCTTTCTCCTCTGCGGTGCAAAACCGCATCTGTTTATTTACATTTTACAAACTTTTCCAGCGTTATTTTGTTGTGCAAATGCATTTAAAATAATCATAAAAATATGTAGATTATTTAAACATTAAGAAAAGTTGCGTTTTTTTTCTGCCAACTAAGAATTCGTTACAAAAGACTTTAATGCGCAGGCATTGTCACCAAATCACACAAAACGCAACCAGTCCGTTTTTCCAAGCAGCAAGCAGTGATCTGTCCATGTCTGACTGGAGCATCCCTTCCCTCTCCTCCTCACAAATAATACATAGAATTTTGAGGGGGTTTTTCTTTGGCTTAAGCCTACAAATAAATTTTTTTTTTTTTTTTTTTTTTGTGTTTCGGGCTCGGGCCTACAAATAAAACATAACATTTTGGGGTTTTTTCGGGCCTGCAAATCAAGTTAATTGATCGGGCTCGGGCGGGTCGGGCATTAATACCAGCGGACCCGGGTTGGGTCGGGTCAGGCTGGATTTTTTTAGGCCCGATCTTACCTCTTGATGACCTTAAATTGGTTGCAGTTACACGTCAGGGAACGCTCCCTCCGGAACAAAACACGACAGGATTTGACCAACATTGTGACAATGCTGACCAAAAATGACGTAATGTCCAGGTTATAAAATCGCCCAGCAGCCTTCCACGCACAGAGAGTGCCAGTGGGCAACACAGGTCAAGTCTGTGAAAGCGTCCAACCGGCTTCATTCTCTGAGTCTTTTCATGCACGAAAGCAATGAGGAGAGTAAATCCTGCATTACCTTATACGGGAAATTCCCTGGTAATATGTGTGAAAAGGGCTACAGGCAATGCGACTTGTCAGATAGAGAGAGAGACGCTGGAGAGAACTACGTAGAATAAATGAATAATAAAAATCGGTGAAAACGGATGACGCTAAGCAAGCTCTTTATTAGGCTTGTATTGTTAACACTTGTGTATGTAAATCTGACATTAGTACATTGTTCTTATTGGAGATGCGTGTGTGGCAGCGTGGCAGTTTTTTTTTTTTTTTTTTAAACATTGGGTTTTGACAGTTGCCGTCATATTTTCGGGATCAAAGCACCGTATGCCGGAACGGCGTTCCGCCATCGTATTTCTTGGTGGAACGCCGATCCGGTGCGTTCCGGCCCACTTTCACCCCTGCTGACACATGATACTTCGGTAGATATCACATATATACAGAACTAGATGCAAACGACAGACACAGTGGCATTAGCAACATGTATAATAAAGAACTAGATGCGTTAGTAAACAGCCGCCATCCTAAAGCAGTTGACTTCTCAGGAAGGCTCTGTTGTAGAGAACCTTCCTAGTGAACTTAAGTAACTTTTTATCTAAAATGCTCCTAAATCGGCAAAACTTAACTTAAATCTATCTTTAAATGATGAAACAGTTTTAAAACTTACACGTGTCGAAAATAGACAGAAGGAAACTAATGCAATAACGGGAGCAATTTTAACAAATTTAACGGTTGATTCACAACATTAAATGACTTCCACACATATCAAAGGTTACTATCTAGTTATCGCAATATCCGCAATACTCCTGTGTCTAGTTAAGTTTAGGGTAAAGATTTGGGCTAGGGCCAATTGTCCCAAAAACCCTTTAAACTTCACAATGTGTGAACGGTTAATTTTTTAATTTTATTTATTTTTTTATTTTAATTTTTTTTGTTTTTGTTTTGTTTTGTTTTGGTTTTTTTTTTTTGAGAAAAAAAAACTAGGGCTGTCAAAATTATCGCGATAACGGGTGGTAATTCATTTTTTTAATTAATTTAAAAAAAAACGTACGCAGACGAAAACATAGCAAATGTCGTCTATAACTAGACGAAATTAGTCGAGTTTTCAAAACAAAATCTAGACGAAGACAAACACATTTTGTGTTAACTAAAACAAGACTAATACTAATATGTAGGGCTGTCAAAATTATCGCGTTAACGGGTGGTAATTAATTTTTTAAATTAATCATGTTAAAATATTTGACGCAATTAACGCACATGCCCCGCTCAAACAGATTAAAATGACAGGACAGTGTCATGTGCACTTGTTAATTGTTTTAGGGAGTTTTGTCGCCCTCTGCTGGCGCTTTGGTGCGACTGATTTTATGGGTTTCAGCACCATGAGAATTGTACTAATTATTGACATCAACAATGGCGAGCTACTAGTTTATTTTTTTATTGAAAATTTTACAAATTTTATTAAAACAAAAACATACAGAGGGGTTTTAATATAAAATTTCTATAACTTGTACTAACATTTATCTTTTAAGAACTACAAGTCTTTCTATCCATGGATCGCTTAAACAGAATGTTAATGTTAATGCCATCTTGTTGATTTATTGTTATAATAAACAAATACAGTACTTATGTACCGTATGCTGAATGTGTATATCCGTCTTGTGTCTTATCTTTCCATTCCAACAATAATTTACAGAAAAATATGGCATATTTTATAGATGGTCTGAATTGCGATTAATTACGATTAATGAATTTTTAAGCTGTGATTAACGTGATTAAAAATCTTAATCGTTTGACAGCCCTAAAAAAACATGAAAATTATCACCACTTACTTTGCCAAGTAACTAATTACTCTTAAATTCAAGTAATTGAGTTACTAACGCAATTACTTTTTGGGAGAAGTAATTTTTAACTGTAATTAATTACTTTTTTAAAGTAAGATTAACAACATTGCCCAAAACTAATTTTTAACTTGTTATTGTCTCGGCATCATCATGAAAAAATTGTTCGTTGACGAAATATTTTCGTTATCGTCATCGTTGACGAAAACAACACTGGTCTCCCAAAACTAATTTTTAACTTGTTATCGTCTCGTCATCGTCATGAAAAAAGTATTACTAAACGAAATATTTTCATTATTGTCATTGTTGACGAAAATAACACTGGTGTCAGAAAAAAACTCAAATGTCTTGTTTTATTTGGCTAGAAACAAAAATCCTCAAAAAGGTCTTGGTCAACAAATCGACAGAAAATCAAGTTTTTGTCCAAAAAAAATTGTCCCAAAAAAAAAAAACACAAAAATTTGTGTGCATTCTATTTTCATGTCAGCGAGCTTGGTTGACCTTTGTCCTTTGTGCTCAGAGTTTCTCTGAGGCTGCGGCGCTTCCTCCGCCAGGCTCGGACCATCCTGTAGACTTGGACGAGCTGGACCTCAACCTTTACTTTAACCTGGGTGGAGTCAAGGCGGCACTGGCAGAAGTCCGGGACAGGATCGAAGACGTTAGGACGGGCGGCGGCGGTGGTGGCTCCAGAGGATCCCTAGCCTCCGGTGAGTGACGGCGGAAGCTGCGCCTCTGCAGCCGTTCACGCGGCGTGTGATGCACTGTAGGAGTGGGAACCTCTTGGTACCTCATGATACGATACGTGATACAAAGCTCACAATAACGATGATCTGACGATATAGCGATACAACGATTTTCGATACATTGGTCAGGAAATCATTCTAGAATATTCTACAAAAAAACTAATAAACAGAAAAAGTAAAGCTAAAATGTGATAACAGCATGTTGTAATGAGGACTTTATCACATAAAGATGTCAACTATATCACGTTTTAATGAGAAATTTATAATGTGAAATTTTTCTTAGAACGTGAAATTCAATGCATTTTATTGTGAAATTTGTCATGTTAAAACGTCAAATTCCTCATGTTAAAAGGTCCAATATGTAGTGTTAAAACGTCAGTTTTCTCGTGTTAAAATACCAAATTTATTGTGTTATGAAATAAAATTTCTCCTGTTAAAATACCAATAATAACATGAAATTTAGCGGGTAAGAATTCTGAGTTAATCATGTTAAAATGTTCAATTTCACGTAATATGATAAATGTATCATTCTAAAACACCTAGTGTATCACAATGTAACACAAAATAGAGCGTGTTAAACTATAAAATTAATGAATAAATAAATACATTCTGCCATGTTGATATATATTGCATTTACAGGTAGTCCCAGGTTTATGAATGAGTTCCGTGACAGGACAGAAGATGTTAGGACGGGCGGCGGTGGTGGCGCCAGAGGATCCCTAACCTCCGGTGAGTGACGCCGGAAGCTGCGCCTCTGCAGCCGTTCACGCGCCGTGTGTTGCACTGTAGGAGTGGGAACCTCTTGGTACCTCACGATACGATACGCGATACAAAGCTCACGATAATGATGATCTGACGATATAACGATACGATTTTCGATACATTGGTCAGGAACTCATTCTAGGATATTCTACAAAAAAAAACAACTAATAAACAGAAAAACAAGCTTCTGCTGTGAATTGGAATGAGTTTATCACTAGTAGACGTTCGTTCATTCGCTGCCACCCTCCCGTTTCAAATGGATTGAACGTCTATGGCCGTCAGTGGCAGCCAATGCCAGGCAATGAGTAATTTTGGGCCATTTATGGTCATTTACCTGTTGATTTTCAGTTACTACCTGTTGATTTGGGGGTATTTTATGGGTCACTTGCTGTTTATTTTGCGTTACAGAACAGGAAGTGACCTGGGAATCACCCAAATGAATAAGCAGTGACTCAAACTCAACAGGAAATGACCTGTAAATGCCCTAAAATGAAAAGCAAGTGGCCTGTAAATGCCCCGAAAATCGGACCGAATGACTGTGAATGCTTGGTTTTGAATGAACGAACGTTCCCAGTAGGAGCGGGAACCTCTTGGTACCTCACGATACGATACGGTTTGCGATACAAAGCTCATGATAATGATGATCCGACGATACAACGATAATCGACATTGGTCAGGAAATCATTCTAGGATATTCTAAAAACAACTAATAAACAGAAAAAACAAGCTTCCGCTGTGAATTGGAATGAGTTTATCACTAGTAGACGTCCAATCCATTTGAAGTGGGAGGGTGGCAGCGAATGAACATTCGTTCATTTGCTGCCATCCCTCTCACTTCAAACGGATTGAACGTCTATGGCCGTCAGTAGCAGCCAATGCCAGGCAATGAGGTAATTTTGGGCCATTTAAGGTCATTTACCTGTTGAATTTTAGTTACTTCCTGTTGATTTTGTGGTATTTTACGGGTCACTTCCTGTTCATTTTGTGTTAGAGAGCTGGGAATCACCCAAATGAATAGGCAGTGACTCAAACTCAACAGGAAATGACCTGGAAATGTCCTAAAATGCAGTGGCGCCTCCAGAAATTTTTCATAGGGGTGGCCAGATGGGGCCACTTAAAATCTTGGGGTGGCACACCAAAACTAAAAGCCATAATTTCAGGTTTTTATTATATTATGACTAGGGCTGTCAAACGATTAAAATTTTTAATCGAGTTAATTACAGCTTAAAAAGTAATTAATCGTAATTAATCGCAATTAATCGCAATTCAAACCATCTCTAAAATATGCCATATTTTTCTGTAAATTATTGTTGGAATGGAAGGATAAGACACACGACGGATATATACATACAACATACTGTACATAAGTACTGTATTTGTTTATTGTAACAATAAATCCACAAATGGCATTAACATTCTTTCTGTTAAAGTGATCCACGGATAGAAAGACTTGTAGTTCTTAAACGATAAATGTTATAGTTACAAGTTATAGTAATTTTATATTAAAACCCCTCTTCATGTTTTCGTTTTAATAAAATTTGTAAAATTTTCAATCAAAAGTAGAGTTAATATAATAATAAGAAGAATAAAAATAACAATCATAAAAATAGAGTGACCAAAGTCTAAGTTTTACATGTATTTTGCATAGCTATTTTGATATGGAATGCCAGTTCATTTTGCATTGTTGTTTAACTGTGTGTCAGAATAGGGCCTCATTCTATAGACTGAAGTGCTTTTCTTTTTGTGAACATTATTTTTTTGGGGAGAGATAGGAATATTATTTTTGTTGTGCTTTCACTAAATGATACTTACAGTGGGGAGAACAAGTATTTGATACACTGCCAATGGGTTTTCCCAATACTTGTTCTCCCCACTGTATGTTTGTTGTGAAGGAGTTGCCAATAAACGGCGCGGTCCAAAGAACGCCTGTGTCCACTCGCCTCTACTGTATAACATATATCTGTACATATCATACCCAAAATACAACAAGAGACACATAATTGCCACTAAAAGAAAGAAAACTTACCAAAATATGTGTGGAGCACAAATAGCAATTTGCATTGCATTGTGAATACAGCATAAACGTCTCACAACTACTAATTCTCCCACGTTTAGAAGAAATAACATGAGTATGGAACGGCGCTGCCCCCAAGCGGCCGGTGGCATTCTCTTCACTCTTAATGTCCATAAACGGCCTCATTGTAATCTGTTTGAGGCAATATACGAGATAGTCATTCACCTAAGCGCCAGCAGAGGGCGGCAAAACTCCATAACAACAAGTGAGCATTTCAGTGTACTGTCATTTAAATCTGTCTGAGCGGGACATCTGCGTTAATTGCGTCAAATATTTTAACGTGATTAATTTAAATATTAATTAACGCCCGTTAACGCGATAATTTTGACAGCCCGAATTATTACAGTAAAAAGGTCAGGGGAAAACTATCAGAGAACACGGCTACTGATATACTTTGGTGTATTGTGTAATATTTGATGTAACTAATGATTTCATGCAGGGGTCCCCAACCTTTTTTGCATCACGGACCGGTGTGATTTGGGTCTTTTTCATGGACCGGTGTTCTGACAAATTTTGCAACCCATCAAAAACTGCAACTATGCGGTTCTGCGCATGCGCGTAACATTAAAAATGGCCGCGACTGCAGCGATTCCAAATGAAACACTACAAACTTTCTTTAAAGAAAGGAATATTAACTTACGTTTGATAGTGGATGGACAAACGTTCTCCTCAGACCCATCCTGCCATAGTAGCTGCACACCGCTCTCTCACCGTTAATGCCTTCGTCGTGTCGTTAAGCATGAATGAAGAAGCCCTCTTTTGCAAGGTTTTCAGTGTTCTCGTAGCGCTGTCAGGATATTCTGGAATGACTTTAATTGTCTCAAATGTACGTTTAAGGTCGCCGTCATTTGCGATCTCTACAAGCTGATCCTCCTGTTGCACAGACATGCTCGAATCACTCGGTTTATTCACAAATGGGTCACGAATCCACTCCTTCGCAGTTCGTGGGTCTTCGAGGTTGTAGGCTCATCTTTTGGCTAGTCAGGTGCCCTTTTTCGCCGTAAAAAATCTCTCCAAAGATGTCTGTTTTCCAGTCATTTTCGCTTGTGTGGGGAAACAAATGTGCTGCGCCCAGGGCCTAGCCATACGTTATTATGGAGGACAAACGCACATAGATATATTATATATACAAAACAAGATGTACTGCTTGCAGTCCAATCAATGGATTTCTATGACGACATTCTAATCTATACTGTAGTATTATATCTAGTGTAGACAGGGATACTGATGTGTGAAGCAGGGGCACAGGCCAAAGTTAATTCGGCCAGAATGCGGTCGTTAATAAAATATTGCTTCTGTGCGGCCCGGTAGCAAATGCCGACAGATGGGGACCCCTGATCTAATGTGCATAGTCCATAATCCATAGTCCATAGTCCTGGCTGTGCATTTGGGATGAAATGCATAACTGATCCTACAACAATCTAACGATATACTGGCAAGTGGAGTGGCCAGTGAGGTGGCCAACAAATTTATAGGGGTGGCTGTGGCCACCCTTGGCCACACCCTGGTGGCGCCCTTGCTAAAATGAACATCAAGTGACCTATAAATTCTCTTAAAATCTGACAGAATGGCTGTTAATGCTCTGGTTTCGAATGAACCAACGTTCCCAGTCTAAATAGATTGGGTGTCGAGCACCGTCAAGGTAGCCTTAGAGTTAACTGAGACACTATTATGGTGGAAGATTTTTGGTAGCAACTTGTTGGTTCCTTTTTTTAAAAAAAAAAAATTTGATATATTTTTTTTTAAAGACATTGACACCTTTTTAAAATGATATCTCGATTCTTGTAGGAGCATATCGATAACCTTTTGGGATACAAAGTATCACGATATATCACCATTTCGATATGTTGTCACACCACTAGTTCCCAGTCTAAATGGATTGGGCGTCGAGCACCATCATTGGCAGTTTTATTTATTTATTTATTATGTTTTTTAAATTGACACCTTTTTAAAACGATATATCGATTCTTGACAGGAGCATATCGATAACCTTTCGGGATACAAAGTATCACGATATATCACATACCTTTCAACCCGAGGCCGTTGGCAAGCTTACAAATAGTGACGCATGCCCTTACAAATTGGTGACTAATCTTACAACGTTCTATATAGCGTGCAATATGAAACAAAAATAAAACTCTAAATATGAAACAAAAATAATATGAATGTATTGGTAATATTGTAACATATAACCTGGTGCAATCAAAGAACAATCAATATCTTCAGCTACATCATGATTACTAAAATTTAACAGTGACTTTTGTTATAATTGTATGTAGCACTTTTGGCAATTTCTATCATGTCTTGATGGCTGCACTTCATGGCACGACAACTCGCAATTCAGATTGACTTGAAGGTAGTCCGTTCGTGTGTCCAATTATAAATTAAAAAGGTCAGTTGATAAAATTAACTTACCAATGCAATGTTTGAGTCAGGGAACATTTCTTTTGCTAATTCTGAGAAGTGATCAGCAATAGTTGCGGGCAAATTGTGTTCGGCAACAAATTGGCAGAATGAAATCTCCGCTTTCGTCAATTTACATTCTGCAGACTTCATCTTTAATGGCCAGTGTTTTTAATCTTACTTTTAAAAAGTAATTAATTAGTTACAAATTACTTCTCCCAAAAAGTAATTGAGTTAGTAACTCAGTTACCTGAAGGTAAGAGTAGTTACTTGGCAAAGTAACTGGTGTTACCTTTCATGTTTTTTTTTCATTAAAAAAAAAACAAAAAAAAACTGTAACCTTTGCTATGTTTGGAAATCGTTTAATGTTGTGAATCAGCTGTTAAAGTTTTTAAAATTGCTACCGTTTTTGCATCCTGCGGCTTATAGTGCAGTGCGGCTTTTGTTGATTCATATGGGTTAATAGGTCACACTTTATTTTTTCAGTGGCGTCATAAGACCGTCAAAAGACCGTCATAATTATGACATGACACTATATGGTCATTACTGAATGCTTATGACTAGGGCTGTCAAACGATTAAAAATTTTAATCGAGTTAATCACAGCTTAAAAATTAATTAATCGTAATTTATCGCAATTCAAACCATCTCTAAAATACGCCATATTTTTCTGTAAACTATTGTTGGAATGGAAAGATAAGACACAAGACGGATATATACATACAACATACTGTACATAAGTACTGTATTTGTTTATTATAACAAAAAATCCACAAACGGCATTATTAACATTCTTTCTGTTAAAGTGATCCACGGATAGAAAGACTTGTAGTTCTTAAAAGATAAATGTTATCGTTACAAGTTATAGTAATTTTATATTAAAACCCCTCTTCATGTTTTTGTTTTAATAAAATTTGTAAAATTTTCAATCAAAAGTAGAGTTAATAATAATAATAATAATAATAACAATAAGAAGAATAGAGTGACCAAAGTCTGAGTAAGTTGCCGGTTCAAGCCAGTTCACTTTGCATTGTTGTTTAACTGTATGAAAATAGGGCCTCGTTACTACAGACTAAAGTGCTTTTCTTTTTGTGATTTTTTTTTTTTTTTTTTTTTTTTTTTTTTTGAGAGAGACAGGAATATTATTTTTGTTGTGCTTTCACTAAATGACACTTATGTTTGTTGTGAAGGAGTTGCTGAAGCTTTTGCCACTAAACGGCGCGGTCCAAAGAATGCCTGTGTCCACTCACCTTTATAACATATAGATCTCTGTACATATCTTAGCCCAAATACAACAAGAGACAAATAATTGCCACTAAAAGAAAGAAAACTTGCAGAAATATGTGTAGAGCACAAATAGCACGATGTAACAGCATAAATGTCTCACAACTACTAATTGTCCCACAAGTACAAGGAATAACATTAGCATGGAACGGCGCTGCCCCCAAGCGGCCGGTGGCATTCTCTTCACTCTTAATGTCCATAAACGGCGTCATTGTAATCTGTTTGAGGCAATGCGTGAGCGGGTCATTCGGTGCATGCATTAATTGCGTCAAATTTTAATGTGATTAATTTAAAAAATTAACGCCCGTTAACGCGATAATTTTGACAGCCCTACTTATGACCGATGTCATTAAGTGTCATCCGGCAAATTATGTCACTAACTCAGTACTTCTCAAATAGTGGGGTGCGGGGGGTGCAGAGCGATGCCAAGGGTGTCGCATGTGACCTCGGGGAACATGCTTTTTTTGCCATACTAGAATAAAGTGTACTTGCACATCCACTCATTGGGTGGCAGTGGTGCTCTCATTGTCAGAGTGCAGGCAGTATTTTTTAACCAAGCAAGAGCACACAGTAAAGAGATATGAAGAGCTGTGTGCCGTTTTCGAAAGCCGTTTTCCAGCCGGACTCACGCAGCGACCCACTGTCTTCTCCGGTTCTAAGGTGTCCACCCGAGAAGTGCCATTTTCGGCTTGGGATCGTCACGACGACCGCCCTCACCTACGGTTCTTCCTCAGCCGCCGAGAATGTGCTTTTTTCGGGCCGTTTGGCTTTTGGCTTTGACTTTTAATACAGTGAGAGATGAGGAAAGACTACTGTTTACGGTGTCTAAAAATTATCATAGTGGACAGCCAGAAGCCAAATCAATTAAGACGCCACTTAAAGACATTAGACCTAAATCTCATTGATAAGACACTTGATTGTTTTTCAGCGAAAACGTGCCGAATATTGCCAACAATCGTCTCGCTTTGTCGGTGTTATATCAGTAAACCAGTGAGCACTGTTAGCATGCTCAGTGAGAAATAACCCCGCACCATTGCAAAGGAGGTGATACTGTGAGCAGCGAAAATAAAAACTGTCCTTCTGTCCAAAGACTTTTTTTTTTCTTTCCTTCTATTCATTTTTTTTTCGGTCAAATTTTTTGGCATATTGTCCTCATGAGTTAATGTTTCTAATCAGTTTGAATTTGTTATTATTTACTGATTTTATTACATTTTATTTTTCAGTATCAAATGGTCAAACATGTACCTTGAGTGTATTTTTACAGTTTGGATTTGTTTTTTGTTTTTGTTTTTTTAATTCAGGCAAATTAATGCACGTTAAGTCTTCTCTGTTACAAACAAAACGATGTTTGTAAAGTTGTACTTTATTATAATTTTATCTATGTTTCTTTTTTAATAGAAAAAAAGGACACGATGTTAGGCAGAGACGTATTATAGACAAATGATATTATTTACAGTGGCAGCCGAGAGTTTGGGTGGGGCGCGAAACATTTATGTCTTCCTTTGGGGGGCAGGGGGCGTAACAGAAAATAATTGAGAAGCACTGCACTAACTCCATTTATGTCCATCTTGGATCTTTTGCATCCATTCAAAATTTAGATAAATTGCCGGATAACACTAAATGACATCTGTTGTAAGCATTCCTTAATGCTCTTGACAGTGTCATGTCATAATTATGATTGTCTAATGACAGTATTATGGCTCCACTGTCAAATAAAGTGTTACCAAATACAATGACTAATAATTAATATATCAACTGGAACAGTAACTGAAGAAATAATTAGCACAGAAGATGAATTTTGATTGTTATTTACATCTGTAGTGCTGCAATGATTACTAGGAGGCATGTTGGACAACAACGGAGTTGACAGCAGGTGGCAGCAGAGGTTGACTGTCTCCCCCAAGGGAGCAGTGATAGCTAAATGAAGCTTATTGAAGAACTGAAGCTTTGCAGCCAATTAGTTCAAAGCTTTATGGTGGTTCATTTGGTTTTATGACAATCGTATAATGCCGCTGTGTTGCCGGTTAGTATCTTTTGTTGTAAATATCCCATAATACAGTGAGGACAGATGCAGCTTAAAGTCCAGTGCGGCTTATCTATGAACAAATGCCGTTTTCGTGCCAAATTTGGTGGGTGCCGGCTTATAGTCAGGCGCGCCTTATAGTGCAAAAATCACGATAGTTCCCTTCTTTCTACTTTCGACATGTTAAAGTTTTAAAACTGTTTAATCATTTAAAGATAGATTCCAGTCCAGATTTTGCCGATTTAGGAGTATTTTAGATAAAAAGTTACTTAAGTTCGCTAGGAAGGTTCACTACAACAGAGCCTTTCTGAGAAGTCTATTGCTTCAGAATGGCGGCTGTTTATTACCGCTGCCGTCTGTCATTTTGCATGTAGTTCTACAAGCATTTGATATCTAGGCGTAGATTGTTGGCTGTCGGCTACACAGTCAGGAAATATTGGAGCCACCTAGCCTAGCATCGCGTTTGCTACAGCGTCACAACAATCTCTCAGTGTCACTGACTTTTTTCGCGTCATCCAACCAACGTAGTAACGCATCGTAACGCAAATTGTCTCATTGCCGAAACGGCGACAAAATCCGAACGGAGGAGAAAAAAAAAACGTAATGCACGAAAAACGTATAGATTTAAACGTACGGCGTACACATTTAAAAATCAGTGCTCACTCGTACAAAATAACGCCGAAACCGTACAACTTGACAGGTATGATATCACCATTTCGATATTTTGTCACAACCCTATGTTGCAGTGTCGTCGGGTGAACAGATGATGGCGGCGGAGAGCATGGTCAGCTTGAGAGGAAGCACCAATAGCCTGAGGGGAAACCAGTGGGGCCGCAGAGGTGAATTGGAATCTTTTCATCTCCTAAATCCTACTGAGACTGATGCCAGTTTCCTGTTTCCTTTCAGAAATGAAAAAGTTGAAGCCAGTTTCTGGTGAGTATGCCTATAAGCTGATTTTAAGGGGGCGCCAGGGGGGCCAGTCCCCCCCTAGTGTCCGAAAAGTGTCATTGCATGAAATTGACTTTCCTATATATATAAAAGTTGTAAATCAATAAAACTGCAACAAAAATGAATGAAATGAGCAAAAAATATATTTTTATAATGGGCCAAAATTATTTTTCGAACAGATCATTTGACTTTGATGGTCATTTGCTTTGCATATAATCCCCCCCCCCCCAAAAAAAAAAACAACAACAAAAAACGGGAGGGCAATTTTATTTTTCAAATGATTTTTTTCTTTGATTGAATTTTTTTTTTGGGGGGATTGAAGCAACTTTTTTTGTTATTGAATGATTTAGACATCATGGTCATACAATAATATGGCCCAAACACAAAAAGGATTGCTTCAATCAAAGAAAACTTTCAATGAAAAATGAAGTGTTCAAATGCAAATTTTTCAATCTCAAATATTTTTTCCCATTCAAAAATGTTTTCTATGATTGATTTTTTTTTTTGATTGAAGTGATTTTTCTTTTTGAAAATATATATTTTTTGTAGCAACTCATTTTTTGATTGAATAATAAAGACAAAAACGTCCTTGCCAAAATGAGGCCCAAACACAAATCAAGATTACTTCAATCAAAAAAGTTGCTTCAATCAAAAAAAAAAAACTTGACCCTGATCAAAAAAAAAATTCAAAGAAAAATAGCTTTCAAATGCATTTTTTTTGAGTTTCAAATTTATTTTTGCATTTAAACACACTTATTTTTGATTGAAGTGACTTTTTTTGATAGAAAATATTAGAGATGTCCCGATCCGATATTTGTATCGGATTGGACGCCGATATGGGCAAAAAAAATGCGCATCGGTATCGGATCGGAACACGGGAAAAATTCCGATCCAGACTTCCGATCCAGTTTTTTTTTAACGTTTTCCAGCGCACCGATTTACATAATCCATTCCAGTTTTTGCTTCGGTTTCCCTAAAATCCGGTTCGCATTTTACGACATACGTTCAACACACTACATTTACATTACAGTCTCCCAATTTACCGAGAGACTTTATCGGTAAAAATGTCAGCTGTGTGGGCTCATTTCACCTTAAAGGACGACAAAGACGAAGAGGCAGAGAGCAACATATGCCGCAATAAAGTCAAGCGTAGTGGTAAAGCTGCAAGAAGTTTTAATACAACCAACCTAATCAAGCATTTAGTGAAATACCACCACAAACAATATCAGGAGTATGTTAAGAAAACCGAAGACAAAAAGAAAGGTCCTACGCAACTAACACTGGCAGAACCTTTTTCTATGCGTGACAAACTGGCACTCGACAGTCCCAAAGCCCAGGGAATAACAAGAGTCATTGCTGAAGAATTCATTCTGGATGATGAGCCATTATCTCACGTGAGTAAAGACGCACCATCCAACACGTGATTCGGCCGTGGAAGATTCGAGAACGATTCACAAACATCCAAATTCCGATTATTGAAATATGTCAAGTAAAGCGGAGCTAATACACAGCGCGGTCTTCGGGACGCAATGAGAAACTGACAGCATTGCCTCCCGAAAGTAAGCATAACTTGTCTTAGACCCGGGTAATGCCAATGCTCAACTCACGGCTTTAGCTCAACTCATGCCGCTGGATTAAAAACACAAGAATACCTGACTGCTGCTGACAGCTGCTACAAACTACGTCGACGTGGTTTTACTGGAGATAATAGATATCATATGTATATAGAACCAAATGCTACACGACAGACTCGACTGCGTTAGCAACATTGAAGAATTGAAAACCAGATGCGTTAGTAAACAGCCGCCATCTTAAAGCAGAAGACTTCCCTAGTAGGCTGTTGTGAACCTTCCAAGCGAACCTAATTAACTTTTTATCTAAAATACTCCTAAATCGGCAAAATCTTGACTTGAATCTATCTTCAAAACAGTTTTAAAACTTTCACATGTCGAAAGTAGACAGAAGGGAAATTACGGAATAACGGGAGCAATTTTAACAACTTTAACAGTTGATTCGCAAAATGAAATGAATGTAGTTTAAAGCTGCTGATACAGAATGGGGAGTTGAGTATTTTATTTACTGTTTTAAAATGTTAACTTGACACTGAAATAGTCGTTTATTTAAACCTGAGAGGCTTTTTATACAATTTTTGTAACTAATGCACGAAACATTAAAAGCATCTAATAGCTTGGGGGATTTGTTGGATTTTCCACTGATTGTTGGTGTATTTTGCTTTTTTTTTTAAGACAGTTAACAATATTATTTTCACGTTTTACTTACTGACTATGCCATTTCTGTTTGTTATTTATAATGGTTTGTGTTTGTCACTGAATAAACAGGTCAGTTTCTTGTTACCAACCGTTGTGTGTTATTCAAACTCACCTAATTCAGCTGGCTAGTTGTTATCAAGAGTACTAAAACCTTTTTCCAACATGAGTCTGACAACTAAATAAGGAGGCTAAATAACTTTAAACTTTAACACATGCTCAGATAGGTCGGTATTGGTATCGTATCGGAAGTGCCAAACAATATCTGTATCGGATCGGAAGTGCAAAAACCTGGATCGGGACATCCCTAGAAAATATATATTTTGAGTGAAGCAACTTTACTTTTTATTAAAGCAACTTTTTTTTTTGATTGAATAATAAAGACACAAATCTACCTCCATATGGCTCCGCCCAGTGGATACAATTTTTGACTGGGGTAACTACATTGGAACGACACTGGCGGGCGTACCATATTCAATGGATGACGATCTTGGCAAAAAGTATAGCTGTCCTAAGCAGCCTGATTTAGAATTCCCCTCAAGAATGATGGGAAACAAAAAAACACTTATTGTCAACTTATTATTGTAAATATTCTTGTAAGTTAATTTTATGGCTGATACTGCGTTTCGAGGTCATCAACATGTTGTGCACCCCTTGCCTCAAATGTCAAACTCCGCCTATGAGTACGCCTGACTTTCAAAGTACTTGAAAAAGTTGAAGTGATTTGCATTCAAAGTGCTTACCTTTGTTGGTCATACAGGTCACAAGAAGGCTCGCGTGTACATGGGTAAGAAAATTAGCCCTTTGGCCACACAATCGTTTGAGAGGTAGCTGCTAACGATGGCGCTATCCTTGCATTTCAGAGGACGTGACTATGAACCCGATGACGGCGTATCCTTTCCTCATCCTGTCAGACGACCGCAAGTGGGTCAAGCGCGGCGAAAAGTTGCAGCATTATCGCAACAGTCCGCAACGATACGACGTGTGGTCGTGTGTCATCGCCAAGGAAGGTTACGCCACCGGACGACACTACTGGGAGGTGCGCCCCTATATGACCTTTCTGTGTGACTGTCTTTTTCCGCCGTGAGAGTTATTGAAGTAAATCTGTGCCATCAAATTTTGAATGTGAATTTCTCAGTCTGAATTTTGAAGGCATTGAAGTTTAGTTGTTAATATTTTTTTTGCGTCTGAATTATTTTTGCTACGTTTTATGATGGATTTGTGTGCAAATGATTTTTTGTGACTCAATTTTTTACCAAATTTTGGGTGACTGATTTTCTACAACAGGGTTTGGTGATTGATAGTTTTGCAACATTTTTTGTGATTTTTTTTTTTTTTTTTTTTTTTTTTTTTGGCAACAAATTTTTGTTGACACAAGTTTTTTTTTTTTTTTTTTTTAAACTGATTTTTTTGGGGTGACTCAATTTTTGGTTGTGGAATTTTAGACGCCTCAATTTTAGGGAAATGAAATTTTTGTGACTCAATCTTAGGTGCCTGATTTTTTTTCAGTACAGAATTTTTGGCAACAAATTTTTGCAGCAGATTTTTTTTTTTGGGGTGGAGCAGTTTTTGGTGACTTTATTTTTGGCTACAGAATTTTGAGCAACTCAATTTTTTTTTTTTTTTTTTTGCAAATGAATTTGAGTCGATTCAGTTTCGGGCAACTGAAATTTTTCAGGACAATTTTTGGCATCAAATTTTTTAAACAGATTTTTGGGGGGGCAGTGGTTTGGTGACTTAATTTTTTTGGCTACAGAATTTTAAGCAAATCAATTTTTGGTAACTAATTTTTTTTTGCGACTATGAATTTTAGTTGACTCAGTTTTTGGTGACTTAATCTTGGGTGATTGATTTTTTTTCAGGACAGTTTGTGGCGACATTTTTGCAGGAATTCGTTTCGCCGACTCCATTTTTGTGACGCAATATTTTGCGACTGATTTTTTTTGGGGGTGGGGACTTAGTTTTTGGCTACAGAATTTTAAGCAAATCAATTTTTGGTAACTTTTTTTTTATGCAAATGAATTTTAGTTGATTCAGTTTCAGACAACTTATTTTTTTCTGACTCAATCTTAGGTGCTTGATTTTTTTTCAGGACAGAATTTTTGGCAACAAATTTTTGAAACACTTTTTTTGGAGGGGGGTGACCTAATTTTTTGTCTACAGAATTTCAAGGAACTCAGTTTTTGGTAACTAATTTTTTTTGCGACTGAATTTTAGTCGACTCTGTTTTAGGCAACTGAAATTTTGTGACTCAATTTTTGGTGACTCAGTCTTGGAAGGTTGATTTTTTTTTTTCAGGACAGGATTTTTTCAGGATTTTTGCGGGGAATTTATTCGTCGACTCCTTTTTGTGTGACTCAATTTTTTGCGACTGTTTTTTTTTTTTTTTGGGGTGGGGGACTTAGTTTTTGGCGACTCAATTTTTGGCTACAGAATTTCAAGCGAGTCAATTTTGGGCAATTGAAATTTTTGCCGCTCAAATTTTGGTGACTCAGTCATGGGCGACTGATTTTTTTTCCAGGATAATTTTTGTTTTATTTGTGACCCAATTTTTTTGCGACTTTTTTTTTTTTGGGGGGGGGTCAATTTTTGGCTACAGAATTTTAAGTGACTCAATTTTAGGCAATTGAAGTTTTTGCCTCTCAATTTTTGGTGACAATATATTTTTTTTGCGACTCCGTGAGTTTTAGTCGACTCAATTTTAGGCAACTGAAATTTTTGTGACTCAATTTTTTGTGACTTAATCTTGGATGATTGATTTTTTTCAGGACAATTTTTGGCGACATTTTTGCGGGGGAATTTTTTCGTCGACTCCATTTTTTGTGACTCCATTTTTTGCGACTGTTTTTTTTTTTGGGGTTGGGGGACTTAGTTATTGGTGACTCAATTTTTTGCTATAGAATTTCAAGCGACTCAATTTTGGGCAATTGAAATTTTTGCCGCTCAAATTTTGGTGACTGAGTGAGTCATGGGCGACTGATTTTTTTTTTTTTTCCAGGATAATTTTTGTAAATTTTATTTGTGACTCAAATTTTTTGCGACTTTTTTTTTTGGGGCGGGGGTGCAATTTTTGGCGAGATAATTTTAAGCGACTCAATTTTAGGCAATTGAAATTTTTGTCTCTCAATTTTTGGTGACTATATATTTTTTTTGCGACTCCGTGAGTTTTAGTCGACTCAATTTTAGGCAACTGAAATTTTTGTGACTCAATTTTTTGTGACTTAATCTTGAGTGATTGATTTTTTTCAGGACAATTTTTGGCGACATTTTTGAGGGGAATTTTTTCGTCGACTCCATTTTTTGTGACTCAATTTTTTGCGACTGATTTTTTTTTTGGGTGGGGGACTTAGTTTTTGGGGACTCAGTTTTTGGCAATTGAAATTTTTGCCGCTCAAATTTTGGTGACTGATTTTTTTTTTCCTGGACATGTTTTTTTGTCTGCTCGATTTTTTGGGACTCAATTTTTTTGCGAATTTTTTTTAGAAGGGGGGGGGCAATTTTTGGCTACAGAATTTTAGGCGACTCAATTTTAGGCAATTGAAATTTTTGCTACTCAATTTTTTGTGACTTAATTTTTTTTTCCGACTGCGTGAATTTTAGTCGAATCAATTTTAGGCAACTGAATTTTTTTATTCTTGCACTAAGTTGTTTTAATGGCTCAATTTTTGCGACAAAGTTTTAATTCTAACTAAATTTTGTTATAAATTCATTTTCAAACTCTGATGGAACAGATTTACTTCCATATGAGAGAGACCTTGTTTGTGCCTACAAGTGCATTTGAGTATTGCTGGTAATACCTGTTGATGCTACGTGCTCAGGTGGTTGTGGGTGAGAACAAGGACTGGAAGTTGGGCGTGGCGACTGAGTCGGCACAGAAGAAAGGCCTATTCGACATGAGCCCGGCCAACGGCTATTTCGCCCTCTGGTGGAGCAGCGGCCAATTACGAGCTCTCACCGCGCCGCCACTCACTAAGGTCCTGCTTTTCTTTACATTGTTCAAAAATGAAACATTCATTTTGACAACACGTTTACTTGACTCCTCCTTCAGGTGAAGACGCCGCTCAGGCTACGGCAAGTGGGCATCTTCCTGGAAGTGGAAACAGGCCAAGTGTCCTTCTACAACACTAAAACGAGTAGTGAGATATTTAGTTTCCACTGCGGCGGATTCACCGAGCAAATGTTCCCGCTGTTTGGCACCGGAGACAAGGAAATTCCGCTCGTCATCCACACCTGAAGCCTGGCTCGGAAAACGTCATTGTGATTGGCTGAGACCCCAACACCGTGTGCTGGGGATATGTTTTCCAGAAGTGGATACGAAAAGTTGCTAAAATCTCAAAGAAAAATCCCTTTGTCGTGAGCCGTAAATGAATGCCGACAGTCGTTGCGCAAATGATACTGGAAGAACATCATCGGAAATGTCATCGCAGGGAACTCGAAATGTTCCTACGCAACTGATTGAAATGAAGTCGGTGGGTGGGTCTTCGTATTTTTTTTTTTACCCTCTTGTGTTTTCTTGGAACTCTTTCACTGCTATTAACAGCAACAGACGTCATTGAAAGCTGTTGACGTCTGTCGCCGTCAGTGGCAGCCAACGAGTTAATTTATGAATTGACAATAAAGCCGTTCCAAATGTAAGTTTATGGATCTGTTATCTTAGTTCATACAAACATAACCCTTTCATCCAAGAATTATACAGTGGCACCATAAGCGAATTTTAACTGCTCGTTAACACTTAATTTCTAATCAGCCAATCACATGGCGGCAACTCAGTGCATTTAGCCATGTAGACATGGTTTAAGACAATCTCCTGCAGTTCTAACCGAGCATCAGTATGGGGAAGAAAGGTGATTTGAGTGACTTTGAACGCGGCATGGTTGTTGGTGCCAGAAGGGCTGGTCTGAGTATTTCAGAAACTGCTGATCTACTGGGATTTTCACGCACAACCATCTCTAGGGTTTACAGAGAATGGTCCGAAGAAGAAAAAATATCCAGTGAGCGGCAGTTCTGTGGGCGGAAATGCCTTGTTGATGCCAGAGGTCAGAGGAAAATGGCCAGAGTGGTTCGAGCTGATAGAAAGGCAACAGTGACTCAAATAACCACCCGTTACAACCAAGGTAAGCAGAAGATCATCTCTGGACGCACAGTATGTCGAACTTTGAGGCAGATCGGCTACAGCATGTTGAAATTCGCCTCTCCACACAAGCCGCACGGAAACAGCGACAGCTGAACAAAATGCCGCTCTGCCGATGCTGCCTCCGCGCGCGCCAACCGGGAAGGCGGAACTTCGCACGTCCACCTCTGATATTAACCCTTTGTACTGACTCCATGTTCCAGAAGTTTGAAAAAGACTCGCCGAAAGCAGGTTGACAATTTATTCGTCGAAAATAGTCAAAAACAAGGCAAAAACAGACGACGGAGGGACAATTCTGGATCCAAAACAAGGCTACATGTTTCCGAGCAGCAAAATCTGTCTTATCTCAGTGTCCAGTGTTTAAGTCTTTGGGCCGGCCGAAGGTGTGTCCGGGCGTTGCTTTGGGATCATCCGTCTCTGGCCGGTTTCGGGCTGTTTAGGTGGATGGGATGTGGTTGCCACAGTGACCGCTGGTCTTGACGTCACAAGCGCCTGCTATCAACTTTGTTATCCGGGCTGGCACTACTTGTTTTAGGACAAAGCGCGCTGGTCTTTGTCCTTTTTTGTTTGTCGGGAGGACTGATTGCCAGAGTTGGTGCGTCAATCTTGCTCGCGGCGCGCACGTTTGGGCTTCTGTGATAAGATGGCGTTGTGTATCTATTCTGTTTCTTTAAACTATGGTGTGCTATTTATTTTACATTAGGTGTGTTAGAGTAGTGCAGTCCTACAGTGAATATGAGAAATGATAACATTCCCTGATTGATTATATTACGTGTGTTCGAGTAATGCAAACAGTTAGACGGTGCCTACGAGAAACGGTACCATTTTTTCCTTTTCCCCCTCATGAGCGCCGATAAGGTGATTAACTTTACTGTGTCAAGGGCACTGAGTGAAGTCTGCCTAAACTATAGTTAGATGAATGTGTTAGACTAATGCAAACAATAATATGGTGTGTGCGAGAACGGTACGTTTTCCCTTCAAGCAGCAGAAGACCACGCCGGGTGCCACTCCTTTCAGCTAAGAACAGGAAACTGAGGCTACAATTTGCACAAGCTCATCGAAATTGGACAATAGAAGATTGGAAAAACGTTGCCCGGTCTGATGATCCTCGATTTCTGCTGCAACATTCAGATGGTAGGGTCAGAATTTGGCGTCAACAACATGAAAGCATGGATCCATCCTGCCTTGTATCAACGGTTCAGGCTGGTGGTGGTGTAATGGTGTGGGGAATATTTTCTTGGCACTCTTTGGGCCCTTTGGTACCAATTGAGCATCGTTGGAACGCCACAGCCTGAGTATTGTTGCTGAACATGTCCATCCCTTTATGAGCACAATGTACCCAACTTCTGATGGCTACTTTCAGCAGGATAATGCGCCATGTCATAAAGCTGGAATCATCTCAGACTAGTTTCTTGAACATGACAATGAGTTCACTGTACTCAAATGGCCTCCACAGTCACCAGATGTCAATCCAATAGAGCATCTTTGGGATGTGGTGGAACGGGAGATTCGCATCATGGATGTGCAGCCGACAAATCTGCGCCAACTGTGTGATGCCATCATGTCAATATGGACCAAACTCTCTGAGGAATGCTTCCAGCACCTTGTTGAATCTATGCCACGAAGAATTGAGGCAGTTCTGAAGGCAAAAGGTGGTCCAACCCGTTACTAGCATGGTGTACCTAATAAAGTGGCCGGTGAGTGTATATATATATATATATATATATATATACAGCCAAGACTGAAGCAGCAGTTTCTGCTCTTGCACTTCTCTTTAAAAAAAACTGCTGTATTTTAAGCCAAAACAACCGTTGTGCTTGATAGAACAGTATGTCTATATGCTGCCATAGCAGATTCATGCCGCATGCAGCCCCCGAACTATTTTTAATTTGTCCGTTTTACCCTGGAAACTCCCGTTTACAGACGTCGCGCAACCGCTTTTGTTTCAACCCAGCCATAAAACGAAGGAAATTCATGATACTCATTATTCAAAATCTCATTTTTAGCATATAATCAGGGGTGCACATAATTTTTTTGCCCAGGTTCTCAGAGGAGGACCTGGAGATGTGACTTGGTCCTCATTGAGCTTGAGAGCCGACCCGCCTGATGCGATAAATTTATGACAAGCTTTACTTAGAGCCAATTAACTTTAATTAATTATATTAACAATTAATGCTTGATTAACATCAACTGGCACAACAAAATTGCCATTACTTTGAAGTGAAATGTAAAGAAATAAGAAGCACCAATTCAAAATAAAGGGCATTATGCGGTTCCCACATTAACTCCAAGCCTTTTTAAAAGTGTGATATCCTCCTCATAAGACCTCGTTGAACATGCATGTTTAGCTTTGTAAAATGCGAGCAAAAACACGTTTGTCAGTGCATGTCGCTGTTCATTACCTTTATTCTGCCACTTGTCCATAGGGCGAGTGGGGTCCTGTTTGACATCGATAGTTTGCTTAATTGCCACATGCTCTGTTTTTCGTGCTTTTCAAAGTTTGGATGGCTGAAATTCTTTGACCCTACATAAAATGCGCTGCTCTTATCAGTGACATTGGGATTCTCACGGCACATTTTGTACCGCATTTCCCTGCGAGCATCATTTGCTTCTAGCCATGGTACCTCCTGTAGCCACTTTTCAGCAAAAGTCCTTTTTTTTTTTTTGGTAGCTCCGGTGACGTCTCTGTCGTCTGTCTGTCTTTTGACGGGGGTGGGGGAACGCGGAAGTAATTTAGTGATGGCCAAATGAAGCCTCATGAAGCAATGAAGCTTTGCAGCCAATTGTTTTGCACATGTAGCAAAGCTTCATGGTGCTTCATTTACCCTATGGCGCCATCAAGTGGTCTAGAAGCCCAAGAGGTCAACATTGTTAAGAATTTAATGGCTATTTGCTTAAGACAAAGATATGAATGTGCTTGTGTTAGTAATTTAGTATGTGTAAAAAATACAACAAGTGCTAAGGGTAATTTGTTATTCATTTTTATTTAGAAATAATAGCATTCCCACAGTGGCTGGCTTTAAACAGTTTCTTTTTTTTTGGAAAATATTTCACCAGCTTTAGAAAATATTCTTTCACAAGGCACAGATGAAGCTGGGGTGCAGAGAAATGTGAGTGCCAGTTTATATAAATTTGGGTAGGTATTCTTTTGTGCCTCCCAGTACACTAATGGATTGTTCATTCTGTTGATGTTTGGTTCAGATAGGTACACACACACACACACTCACATTTATAGTATTTAAAGTAGTTTTTCTCCCTTACCTTATTGAAAGCAATCAAATCAAAATGTTCCCATACAGGGGAGGATCGCTCTTTTCGCGCAGGTTCCATCGCAAGCAAAGGACAAGGCTCGAAAAAAGATTGCACTGGTTGCACTGTTGCGCACAGATGTAACAAGTACAGGAGCCCGAAATCCACAAAATGTGAGATAACAGGCGATCGCCATTGCGTTTTGCAACCAATTTATACCGTAGTCTGTCCTGTTTTTGCAATGTGCGCCAAACGTTGGATCACTTCCGAAGCACTCACGAGATTCAGCCGCCGCCGGCGAGGCTTCCCACGTCATCATTTCCGGGTTTTGCCGAAATGAAGCGCGCCTCGCTACAAGCTTCGTGGAAACCCCCCTCCCATTACTCGACACAAGCTTCGGAACCTCGGCTCATTTCGCCCCATCACTAAAGTAATTACTCAATGTGGCCTGCCTCCTCAAAATTCTGAGAAGTTATTTTCTCGTGTCCGCCGCAAATACAGTGGTCAGCCATCGGTACGCAAAAGCGTATGGAAGCCGTTGAGGGCCAGCGCATTTGTCTACGTCCAGTACGCATGCGCGCATGCGGACCACTTATGTGCACCCCTGCATATAATCATTAATTGATGTCTGATATTTCGTTTAAAAAATAATAATAATAATAATATTTTTTAAATTATTCACTCACATATTTTAAACTTTTAAACAAATTACGTCACAATGAAAAATTTGCCGTCTGTAAAAAAGTCACGGATATCTACCTCATAACTATCGCTTAATTGTATTTTTTTTTTTTTTTGTTACTGTCGCATTTTGTCCAATATGTTGGATAATAAATATTGGATCCAAACAAAGAAAAATTGAAGAAAAAAAAAACGTATAAAAGGGTAAATATATGAAAAACTCTCGACCTCTCCTTGATGTCTGCGATTTCTGCATCACGAACCTTGTTATACTACCATGTTTCACCCATAAAATCACCCAAAAATCCAGATGTGGCCATTCACAGCTGTGTCTTGACACTCAGTGATACATGTGACATCGTGTTTTTGGATCGAAACAAAGTAAGTACGCAACAATATCTCTATATCATGGCGTCTGTAATTGTTCTCTTGCGTGCTCTCGCCTCAAGATAGGGTTTTGCTGTTTAAAAAAATTTGTTTTTTTTTTTTAAAAGTGCCCACCTGTTCAAAATTGTTCTTCCCCCAGAAAATTGAGATTTTAAGCTTTCCAATGATGTATCACACATGCATATCGGACAATTTTGAAAGTTAGCCAAATTGGGGGTCTCAGAGCGGAACTTCAAGTCACCTGAGTGTTTTCCGCCATATATATATATATATATATAAAAGTTGTAAAGCAATAAAACAACAAAAATGAATAAAATGAACAAAAAATATATTTTTATAATGGGTCAAAATTATTTTTCAAACAGATCATGTGACTAGTGCCTTAGACGTTAGTTGCTTTGTATATAATTAAAAAAAAAAAAAATTAAGGGAGGGCAATTTTATTTTTCAAATGATTTCTTTGATTGAAAATAACTTTTTTGGGGGATTAAATGATTTAGACACAATTGTTCTACCCATAATATGGCCCAAACACAAAAAAGATTGCTTCAATCATAAAAAAAAAAAAAAAACTTTTAATGAAAAATTAAGTGTTCAAATGCAAATTTCAAAAAATCTCAAATATTTTTTCGTGTTCAAAAACGTTTTTTTTTTTTTTTTTTTTTTTTTTTTTGATTGAAGTGATTTTTCTTTTTGGAAAAAAAAAATTTTTTTTGAAGCAACTCATTTTTTGAATGAATAATAAAGACAAAAACGTCGTACCCATAATATGGCCCAAACACAAAAAGGATTGCTTTAATCAAAACTTTTTCAATGAAAAATTAAGAGTTCAAATGCAAATTTAAAAAAAAATCTCAAATATTTTTTCGCCTTCAAAAATGTTTTTTTTTTTTTTTTCTTTTTGAAAATATGCATTTTTTTGAAGCAACTTATTTTTTGAATGAATAATAAAGACCAAAACGTCCTACCCATAATATGGCCCAAACACAAAAAGAATTGCTTCAATGAAAGAAAACTTTTTTAATGAAAAATAAAGTGTTCAAATGCGAATTTAAAAAAATTTCAAATATTTTTTCGCATTCAAAAACGTTTTTTTTTTTTTTATTGCAGTGATTTTTCTTTTTGAAAATATATCTTTTTGAATGAATAATGAAGACAAAAACGTCCTAACCATGATATGGCCCAAACACAAAAAGGATTGCTTCAATAAAAAAACAAAACTTTCAATGAAAAATGAAGTGTTCAAATGCAAATTTCAAAAAAATCTCAAATATTTTTTCACATTCAAAAACGTTTTCTATTTTTTCTTTTTTTTTTTCTTTTTTTTGCAATGAAGTCATTTTTTGGGGGAAATTTTTTTTTTTTTTTTGAAGCAACTTATTTTTTGATTGAATAATAAGGACAAAAAAAGCCTAACCAAAATTTGGCCCAAACATAAATCAACATCAATCAAAAAAGTTGCTTCAATCGAAAAAAAACTTGACTCCAATCAAAAAAAAAAAAAAAATTCAAAGAAAAATAGCTTTCACGTGCATTTTTTTTTATTTCAAATGTATTTTTGCATTCAAACACATTTTTTTTTTTTATTTGAAGCAACTTTTTTTTGATTGAATAAGAAAGACACAAATCTACCTCCATATGGCTCCGCCCAGGGGATACAATTTTGACTGGGGTAACTACACTGGCACGACACCGGCAGACTTGCCTAAGCGATTTAGAATTCCCCTCAAGAATGATGTGAAACAAAAAACTGTCATTGTCAACTTATTATTAGAAATATTCTTGTAAGTTATTTTTTTTGCTGACACTGCGTTTCAGGGTCATCAACATGTCCCTGCCCCCCCTGCCCCAAAAGTCAAACTCCGCCTATGAGTGGCACCTCTACTTATGGATGTCTACATGCGGAATTTTCAGGTTACGGTAGGCCTCAACGTGACAATATTACCTCTTGTTATGAAAGGCAAAAATATGAGTTTACTGAATGTAAGATAACTATAGCTGCTCTGCCATTGGCTACTGCCTAGCATTTTCCTGCCATCCAATTGGCTAAGAGGAGCCTCTACTGCATGTGTGTGTATCCAAGCGTCCATGGCCATGAAGCGTTCCGACTAGGGCTGCAGCTATTGAATATTTTAGTGGTCGATTAATCGATGAACTAATTTGTTGGAATAATCGGATAAGGAACATAAAAAATTAAAATACCTAAGCTGAGCCTCAAATGGTATAAAAAATAAAAATAAAAAATGAGGATCTATGTACAACAAAAGAACAATTGGCTAACTTACATAGCAAAAATCCGCTAGCTTAAATGCTATAAAACACTTTTTTTTTTAAATGCTCTAAACAAATGGTTAAGACACATAGTCCCACAAAAAAGGCTAAATATACTTATAAACTATTTTACGAATGCATTAAAAAACATTTAGCTCAAACAAAAACTTAGCTTATGTTGGTCTTAACAGGGAGCAGCTGGATTCAGCCATGTGAAATGAGGCAGAATAGTGGGCAGTGTATCCACCCAAATCAATAAAACTAAATGCAAACACTTTCAAAACAAACCATTACAAAGGTACTTTAATTAAACGAATACTAGAAGCAGCAAAGTTTAATTCGAATGTTTTTTTCTAATCGAATACTCGAGTTGATCGATTAATCGTTGCAGCATTAGTTCCGACAGCTTAACGTAGGTGTTTATTTATTTATTTTTACATAATGCAAAACTCTCATTTTATGTTTATTGTGTCATAATTTTAACATGTATTTGTTCCATATTTTGATGCATTTTTATGCATGATAAGAGATGTCTTAATTTTAGGGGGCTTGGAACAGATTAGGGCATTTACATGTAAAAAGTGTCTCTACTTACAGAATTTTCAGTTTAAGAAACTACTTCTAGAACCAATTTCGTAAACAGAGGTACCAGTGCTACTTAGAATTTCATGATTTTGAGTATTTCAGAATTTTGAAATATCTTTCCTCAAAAAAAAAACAATAATAATAATGGATGCAAGTCAACTCATGCATCTGCAGGTTCCATGAGAAAAAAAAACAGGATTTAGCAAGGGTTATATACAGTAGGGCAAATAAGTATTAAGTCAACCACTAATTGTGCAAGTTCTCCCACTTGAAAATATTAGAGAGGCCTGTAATTGTCAACATGGGTAAACCTCAACCACGTGAGACAAAATGTGGGGGAAAAAAACAAAATCACATTGTTTCATTTTTAAAGAATTTATTTGCAAATCATGGTGGAAAATAAGTATTTGGTCAATACCAAAAGTTCATCTCAATACTTTGTTATGTACCCTTTGTTGGCAATAACCGAGGCCAAACGTTTTTTATAACTCTTCACAAGCGTTTCACACACTGTTGCTGGTATTTTGGGCCATTCCTCCATGCAGATCTCCTCTAGAGCAGTGATGTTTTGGGGCCGTTGTTGGGCAACACGGACTTTCAACTCCCTCCACAGATTTTCTATGGGGTTGAGATCTGGAAACTGGCTAGGCCACTCCTGGACCTTGAAATGCTTCTTATGAAGCCACTCCTTTGTTGCCCTGGCTGTGTGTTTGGGATCATTATCATGCTGAAAGACCCAGCCACATCTTATCTTCATTGCCCTTGTTGATGGAAGGAGATTTTCACTCAAAATCTCTCGATACATGGCCCCGTTCATTCTTTCCTTTACACAGGTCCTGGTCCCTTTGCAGAAAAACAGCCCCAAAGCATGATGTTTCCACCCCCATGCTTCACAGTGGGTATGGTGTTCTTCAGATATAATTCAGTATTCTTTCTCCTCTAAACACGAGAACCTGTGTTTCCACCAAAAAGCTTTATTTCTGTTTAATCTGACCATAACACATTCTCCCAGTCCTCTTCTTGATCATCCAAATGCTCTCTAGCGGACCGCAGACAGGCCTGGACATGTACTTTCTTCGGCAGTGGGACACGTCTTGCAGTGCAGGATTTGAGTCCCTGGCGGCGCATTGTGTTACTGATAGTAGCCTTTGTTACTGTGGTCCCAGCTCTCTGTTGGTCATTTACTAATCACTAGGTCACCCCATGTGGTTCTGGGATTTTTGCTCACCGTTCTTGTTATCATTTTGACGCCACGGGGTGAGATCTTGCATGGAGCCCCAGATCGAGGGAGATTATCAGTGGTAATGTATGTCTTCCATTTCCTAATAATTGCTCCCACAGTTGATTTCTTTACACCATGCGTTTTACCTATTGCAGATTCAGTCTTCCCAGCCTGGTGCAGGTCTACAATTTTGTCTCTGGTGTCCTTCGACAGCTCTTTGGTCTTGGCCACAGTGGAGTTTGGAGTGTGACTGATTGAGGTTGTGGACAGGTGTCTTTTGTATCAATGATGAGTTAAAAAAGGTGCCACTAATACAGGTAACGAGTGGAGCCTCGTTAGACCTCTTTGACAGCCAGAAATCTTGCTTGTTTGTAGGTGACCAAATACTTATTTTCCACTCCAATTTGGAAATAAATTCTTTAAAAATCAAACAATGCGGCCGTGGCGCAGTTGGTAGCTGGAGTTGTCCTTGGACCGACAGGTCAATGGTTCGATTCCCGGCTACGACTGCCCACAGTCGAAGTGCCCTTGGGCAAGTCACTGAACCCTGATTTGCCTCCAATGGGTTGACAGCGCCTTGCATGGCAGCAGCCCCACTGGTGTGTGAATGTGTGCATGAATGGGTAAATGTGTGCTAATGTAAAGCGCTTTGGGCATGGTAACCATGCAGATAAATGCGCTATATAAGTACTGTCCATTTACCATTTTCTGTCCCCCCCCCCCACATTCTGTCTCTCATGGTTGAGGTTTACCCATGTTGAGAATTACAGGCCTGTCTAATCTTTACAAGTAGGAAAACTTGCACAATTGGTGGTTGACTAAATACTTATTTACCCCATTGTAGATATTAGAGTGCTTATTACATTTTTCTTTACAAATTTGAAAAAAAAAGTTTCATTAAGACCTTATTTTTTTAATTTTGTGATTCTCTGACAATTGCTTCATATTGCAGGCAATAAAGGGCTAACCCTTACAAGGGCATTTATTCATTGCTATTGATGGCGCTAGATGTCCAATTCATAATTGTTTGTCCAAATAATTATTTCACCTGTTGATAACCCCCCCCCTTAAAATATTGAAAACATGGCCAAGTTCCTTGTTTTGACCATACCAGCGATCAAAAAACATTGATGGCTGATTTCATAAGTATTTTTACCATTGTCCATTTTTAACTGCACTCATCCAGGTCAGGGTTGCTTTTAGTGGTGGCAGAACCTATTCCGACAGACTACAAAGATGCAAAAACTAAAGGACGGACCATCGTTCAAGTCGATATTTTATTAACATCAATCATTGCAGTCTTGGTGTACATTATGTCAACCCGCAAGCCCCTCCTTTTCCGGCCCCGCCCACCGCAAATTCCGAACCCCTCCTGTGGCAGGAGGGGGCGTGGCCTCCTGCCAAATGAAAAGTCAAAGCGTTTGTGATGTCAGCAACATTCACAGGCCGCGCCCGCCTTATAACCCCACCCCGAGTCCTGCCGAGTGTGAATGATGAACGCAGAGTCATGGAAAAAAAAAAAATATTGTGAAGGAGGAGGGGGCGGGGCTCGGACCTGGGAAAATGTCCTTCTTTGCTTCCTGCCAGGGCAGAGCTATTTCAGACACCTCTCGAAATAGGTGGAGCCTACGTAGCCGCCGCGCAACGAGCGATGGACGTTCTGCTCGAAAAGGCGGCGGTTCATCTGCAGCACCTCCGCTGCCTCCTTGTTCAGGGGGTCCTCGGGGTTGGGCTCCTGCAACCAGAGGCGACAACTCAGAGGGCATGTACTGATGACATCACCGCCAAGAAAAGCCATTACATTCAAACCTGAAGTTTAGTACGTTTGAAAGGTGTCGTGAATTACTATAAGTGACTTTAACACTGTTGCAGATCATATTTTTTTCAAACAAATCCATCAAAAAGCTGAACAATGAAAGCAGATCCCAGTTAGTCTTCCGTTCCCAGCTACTTTTGCCCCGCCCGCTAAAAAATATCTCCAAACGGAAGATATCACACCCAGAACGAGCTTCAGATTTTTGCAGTCTACTAGCATTTTATTCATTTTTTTGTTTTGTTTTGTTGCTACCATGTGACCGTTCTGCCATCCTGTCAACATGTACTAGCTAGTGCAGCACTAGAAAGCGAGAACTGATCAGCAATTCTGGTTGTTATGTCACACCCAGAATTGCCGAGGAAAAAGTGTGTGTTCCCTGAATTCATTGTTCTGCATACAATCACTATCAAATGGTAAAAGACCATGAGATTTGAGTGGCTAATTCTTTTCCTACGTTAGCGCAGTCTTTTTTTTTTTTTTTTTGACATAGTCGCCATTCTGTAGGACTACAGTATTACCAGTATATAATGTAATAATAATAGAATTAACCCTTTATAAGGCAAGTGACTTTTTGGTAATTAAAAAAAAAAAAAAAAAAACTCATAAATATTTACATGGATAGAGATCAGTGCAGGGAAAAGAATGAAAACATCTCCCCAATTTGAGGTAGGATACTGTTAGGGCTCCATTCCCACCACTCACAAGTCAAATGTTGAATGAATGACAACTTTCTGCTGTGCTGTGTCTTAACTATAACGCAAACTAACCAGTCAGCAAGATTTACCACTAATGACATTATTTATGCAGGCCGCACACTACACGTTTGAGACGATAAATTAAGTTTATGTTTGTAAAATATATACTGTATTTTGTAACACTTTACAATAAGGGTCTCTTAATTAACATTAGTTAAACATTAGTTATTGTCAAAAAATGCATTAAGTAGCATTACAATGATTAATATAATTCCTTCTCTAACATTTATTAATACAGTGGGGAGAACAAGTACTTGATACACTGCCGATTTTGCTGGTTGTCCCACTTGCAAAGCATGTAGAGGTCTGTAATTTGTATCAGAAGTTCTCTTCAACTGTGAGGGACGGAATCTAATACAAAAAAACAGAAAATCACCTTGTATGATTTTTAAATAATAAATTTGCATTTAATTGCATGAAATAACTATTTGATACATCACAAAAATCGAACTTAATATTTGGTACAGAAACCTTTGTTTGCTATTACAGATACCGAATTTTCAGCTCCCTCCATAGATTTTCTTTCGGGTTCAGATCTTGTGAGTGGCTAGGCCACTCCAGGACCTTAAGATGCTTCTTACGGAGCCACTCTTTAGTTGCCTTGGCTGTGTGCTTTGGGTCGTTGTCATGCTGGAAGACCCAGCCACGACCCATCTTCAGGGCTCTCGCTGAAGGAAGGAGGTTGTCACCCAAGATCTGGCGATACATAGCCCCATTCATCCTCCCCTAAATACGATGCAGTCGTCCTGTACCCTTGGCAGAGAAGCAGCCCCAAAAAAATGATGTTTCCTCCTCCATGTTTCACGGTTGGGATGGTGTTCTTGGGGTTGTACTCATTCTTCTTTTTCCTCCAAACACGACGAGCCGATTTTAAACCAAAAAGTTCCATTTTGGTCTCATCCGACCACATGACCTTCTCCCATTGCTCCTCTGGATCATCCAGATGGTCAGTGGCAAACTTCAGACGTGTCTGGACATGCACTGGCTTCAGCAGCGGGACCTTGCGTGCGCTGTAGGATTTTAATCCATGATGGCGTACTGTGTTTCCGATGGTTTCCTTCGAGACTGTGGTTCCAGCTCTCTTCAGGTCATTGACCAGGTCCTGCCGTGTAGTTCTGGGCTGATCCCTCACCTTCCTCATGATCAGTGATGCCCCACTAGGTGAGATCTTGCATGGAGCCCCAGAACGAGGCAGAGTGACCGTCAACTTGAACTTCTTCCATTTTCTAATAATCGCTTCAACAGTTGTTACCTTCTCACCAAGCTGCTTGCTTATTTTCCTGTAGCCCATCCCAGCCTTGTGCAGGTCTATTATTTTATCCCTGATGTCCTTACACAGCTCTTTGGTCTTGCCCATTGTGGAGAGGTTGGAGTTTGTTTGTTTGAGCATGTAACCAGGTGTCATTTAACAGGTAACAAGTTCAAACAGGTGCAGTTACTTCCGGTAATGAGTGGAGAACAGGAGGGGTTCTTAAAAAAGAACTGAGAGCCAAAATATTTACTAGTTGGTAATGTATCAAATACTTATTTCATGCAGTTAAATACAAATTATTTAAAAATTATACAATGTGATTTTCTGGATTTTTGTATTAGATTCCGTCCCTCACAGTTGAAGAGAACTTATGATACAAATTACAGACCTCTACATGGCTTGCAAGTGGGAAAACCAGCAAAATCGGCAGTGTATCAAATACTTGTTCTCCCCATTGTATATTAATTAACATGAGTTAAAGCATTAGTTAATGCATAACCAGACAGTAACTAATGGTTTGGTAAAATTAAAAATATATACAGGCCTATATAGGGTTAGGTTTTGTTAACTTATGCATTTATAATTTCTTAGTTAAGGGACACATGTGCAACACTTTACAATAAGGGTCCAAAACGTATTCAGTAATGGTTAATAAGGGGGGGGGGCTTAAGCATTTAAAATGTCTTAGTTAAGGGACACATGTGCTACACTTTACAAAAAGGGTCCAAAAAGCTTTCAGTAATTGTTAATTAAGGTTAAGTAATACTTATGAGGTACGTTCAGGTGAAATAATACCATACTTAAGGTTAGGTTAGCAGCACCCAAGGACTCACAGAGCAAAGTTTCCCATTTTAAAATAACAATCACTTACTAGTACCACTATACATTAATAACTATTTATTAATGCACTGATGTATATCTGAATTAATGTATATTATAACCTAACCTTAAATATCGTATATACATTCAACATACCGTACATACTGTAAGTACTGTATTTGTTTATTATAACAATAAATCTACAAGATGGCATTAACATTATTAACATTCTTTCTGTTAAAGGGATCCACGGATAGAATGACTTGTTCTTAAAAGATAAATGTTAATACAAGTTATAGTAATTTTATATTAAAACCCCTCTTAAGGTTTTCGTTTTCATTAAATTTGTAACATTTTCAATAAAAAAAATTCTAGTAGCTCGCCATTGTTGACGTCGCCGAGCGGTGACGTCACATCGGGCTCCCTGCCGTTCTTCCACAGTGTCTATAACTACGTAAGGTAGTGATTGAAATACACTACAAGGTGTCAATGGCGAGTTTTAAATTACTTAGAAATCAAGCCAATGAGTGTGTTTTGTCCCTCGACTGACGCCGTAGTTCCCTGTTTACTGGTCCATCCACGTCATTTGAGTGCTGGCTTCACAACGTACGAGACCTCTGATAGTTTGTATATTGTGACTAAATATTGCCATCCAGTGTATTTGTTGAGCTAAACGAAATGTTTGAAGAGTTTGACCAAAGTCTGAGTTTTATGTGTATTTTGCATAGGTATTTTGATTGGGAATTCCAGTTCTCTTTGCGTTGTTGTTTAACTGTGTGAGAATAGAGCCTCATTATTAAAGATTGAAGCGCATTTCGAGTTGCCCAAGCTTATGCCAATAAACGGCGCGGTCCAATGAACGCCTGTGTCTCTTAGCTCTCAATGTGCAAAAACGCTGCGTCATTGTAATCTGTTTGAGGCAATGCATGAGCGGGTCATTCCGCACATGTGTTAAATGCGTCAAATATTTTAACGTGATTAATTAAAAAAAATTAATTACCGTTCGTTAACCCGATAAATTTGACAGCACTAATATGGACATCACATTTTGGGTAATGTAGGCCACAAAATTAACATTTATGAATAAATATGAATTTTATTTTTAAATTAAAAAAAACTTACCTGTATTTTTTCTTTAGTTTAAAATAATTAAAAATAAAAGTCGGGGAAAAACGAGAACATATTGACTATAAAAAGGCTAAAAAAAAATAGTAGTACTAGTAGTAGTTGATGTGTTCCTGAATTTCAGTATTGCAAGCGGTAATAATTCATAGTTACTGATGTGTCAATGTAAACACTGTTCATTTTTTTCAGCAGATCTGGTTCGTCTATTGCCGTCAATGGCAGCCAGTGAGTTTAAAGCTGAAACTGATCATTTGAAAACATGAAATTCAATGTGACGCGATGTGCGAAGCTGCTCACTCACTAGAAAAAGATACTGTAGGCCATAGATGATGGAGTTTATTGTCAGCACGGGCTTCCAGTCCTCCCTGCAACAAAAACACGTTCACACTTGATGTCACATAAAAGACAAAAGGTACGGTTACCTTAAGATGTTGAGGCAGACGTTTCCTTCCAGGTCTATGTTAGGGTGGTACACCATGGTCTCACACTTCACCTTCGGTGGGTCATGAGGATACCCCTGTCCCACCTGCGAAACATGCACGTCTTTCACCTTTTCTTGGCAAACATACAACAGTA